>NC_080072.1:43471740-43610203 GCF_949987535.1 Balaenoptera acutorostrata | reverse complement strand
GTGTTTGACCTTCAACAATAAGTTTGGAAAAATGCTTACGGAGTAAGCTTGCTTCTCTTTCACACAGGGGTGTCTGGGCTGGAGCACTGAGGAAGCCATTCAGGAAGGAGACAAAGTTCATTGCTGGTGGGGGTGTCTAAGAGGGTCCTTGTTCTGCACCCTGATCCATGGGTGGACATCCTAGGACAGGAGAGGAAACAATAGAAACTGAGATAGTTGTCCTAGCATTCAGTGTGTTTCCTCCTATGAGAAGGTTCTGGGAACTTATATGTCTTTTCAAATATCACTTTCTATTCACCATATTTTGTGTGTCAATAGTTTGGTCATTTTGATAGTTGAATAACATGCTATCATGTGAATATGCCATAATTTGTTTATCCATTCACTTGTTGATGGACCTTTGGGCTATTTCTAGTTTTCGCTATTATGAATAAAGCTGATATGAATATTCATGTATTTTAAGTAAACTTTAACATTTTAGAATAGTTTCAGATGTGTAGAAAAAGTGCACAGGTAATACAGAGATTTTCTCTATATCACACAACCAGTTTCTCTTGCTATTAACATCTTATATTAGGATCATGCATTTGTCACAGTTAACGAACCAATATTGACACAATGTCAACTAAAGCCCATCCTTTATTCAGATTTCCTTCATTTTTGCCTGATATTCTTTTACTGTTCCAGCATCCTCTCCAGAATGCCATATACATTAAGTCGTCATGACTCCTTAAGCTTCTCTTTTCTGTGACAGTTTCTTGGACTTGCCTTGTTTTTTCGCGACTTTGACAGTTTTGAGGAATGCTGGTCAGATATTTTGTGGACTGTGCCTCAGTTGGGATGTGTTTGATGTTTCTCTTATGATTAGAGTAGGGTTATCGGTTTTGAAGAGGAATACCATAGAGGTAAAGTGCTACTCTCATCGCGTCGTATCAAACGTACTTACTACCAACGTGTTGGATTTTTTTCAATACTTTTTCTGCATCTTTTGAAATCATCATTTTGAAGTTTCTCCCATATATTCTATTAATGTTGTGGGTAATATTAATTGATTTTCAAATGTTGAATCAACTTTGAATTCCTGTGATAAACTTCTCTTAATCATAATGTATTGTCCTTTTATGTATTCCACCGCATAATTTGCTAAAATTTAGGTGAAGATTTTGTGTCTATGTTTATGAGTTATATTGTTATTTTATTTTCTGACAATATCTTTGTTGGTTTTGTTATCAGAGAAATGCTGTCCTCATAAAGTGAGTTGAGAAGTGTTCTATTTTCTGGAAGAATTTGTGTAAGATTGATGTATCTTCCTTGAATGTTTGACAGGATTCATGGGTGAAGCCTCTGGGCTTGGGATTTTCTTTGTTAGAAGGTTTTTAATTATAAATTCCATTTCCTTAATAGATATATGGCTATTCATATTTTTATTTCTTCTTGAGTCTGTTTTAGTATGTTGTTTTGAAGTAATTTGTCCATTTCATCTAAACTCTCATGTTTATTGGCATAAATGTGTTCATATTTCCTTATTATATTTTGAATGTCTATAGGATATCTCCTGATATCCCTACTTTCATATTTTATATTGGCAATTTGAATTTTCTTCTCTTTCCCTTCTTTCTTACCAGAGGTTTATCAATTTTAATAATATTTCAAAGAAGCAACTTTTGGCTTTTTAATTTCTCCTAATGTTTGTCTGTTTTCTATTTCATTTATTTCTGCTTTCATCTTTATTATTTCTTTCCCTCCTCTTCCTTTGGTTTTACTTTGTTTTTTCCCTAGCTTCTTAGGTGAAAATTCTGAATTTTCTATTTTAAGGCTTTTTTTCTTTTCTACTTTAGTTTTTAAAGCTATAAATTTCACTCTAAGCACTGTCTTTGCTGCATCGCACACATTTTAATACATTGTGGTTTCATCATCTTTCATTTGAAACATTTCCCAATTTCTCTTGTGATTTCTTCTGTGACTCATGGATTATTTAGAAGTGTGTTATTTAATTTCCAAATATTTGGGGGAATTTTCTAGATATTTTACTGTTATTGATTTCGATTCAGTTGTCTGTTGTAGCTAGAGACTGTACTCTGTAAGATTCTCTTTTGAAATGTATTGCAAATTATTTTTTAGTCTTGCCATGTGGTTGTGCCATTTCTTTTCCAAAAGAGATAAAATATATGTTCCTGCCTTTGACTTTCAAGTTCTTATGTGACTTGCTTTGGCCAATAGAATGGGGTGGAAGTGGTGGCATGCTAGTTTCAAGCCTAGGCACAAGAGGCCTTGCATACTTCCAATTGCTTTCTGGAAGTTTTGTCATCCCTGCAAAAAGAACATGCCAGGGCTACCCTGCTGGCTCAGGGGAAGGGTGTGAGACACAAGGAGCAGAGCCTAGTCTTAATCAGCAGATGTCTAGCCAACCTCCAGATCTGTGATCAAAAATGAATAATTGTTAGTTTAAGCCACTGATAGTTTTGAATGATTTGTTACACAAGAGCTAACTGATACCGCCATTCTCCATGACAGGTGACTGAGTGGATGCTTAAGGCCTAGCCAGCTGGTTTGTCTCCATTCCAATAGGCGCTCCTGCTCTTTTGGGCTGAAGCACTCCCTGGCCTTTGTCCTCGTCCTTCCATTACTTTTCTTCCCTTGGAACAGTGACAATGGACATCAGTTAGGGTGTCAGCCTGATGAATGTGTTCATGGAGTTGTCCTGACATGACCCCTATGCAAAAAACTTAGGCTTCCTGGATGCTGCATCTGGCCAGAGAGTGCACATGTGTTGGAGGAGGGGCGTAACCGGGCGGTGGGGCAGAACCTGATCAATCTCAGTTTTTTTGGCAAGGATTACCCAGGGCAGTGTTGAGTAGAGTGTGCAGTTAAAAGCTTCTACTAGCATGCAGCACCTTTATTTTGGCCCCTAACATTCACCCATGAATTTGGATTCCATTAACTTCAGGATGTCATGTCCTTCCTGTGTTAAAGGTTGATAACCTCCAGTCTGCCAAGGATGAGACTTCTGGTCCTGGTTTTGCATTCAGTTATTCTCCTTATATCTTTCCTGGCATTTCCAGTTTAGTAGGGAGGAAGGGGGCCTGCAACACTTTCCAGTTTTCTATCTAGTCTGAACCTGGAAGTTCCTTTTCCCATGTTTATGTTGATGTGTGTGTATGTGTGTGTGTGTGTGTGTGTGTGTGAATGCGATGTGTAAATGTTGTGTGTCTATGTACACACAAGTATACATACACATTCTCTCTCTGTGTCTCTTGATAGAGATAGATATATACATACACATTCATATATATGTATGTATAAACACACAGGTATATAAGCTCATATATGCCAAATATATACATCCACTTATATTTATTTATGTTATATTTATTAGTCTGCTATTGTTTTTCTCCTCTGCCAGATCTAGAAGAGGGGGACTGGTTCACTCTTACACAACTTCGTAGGGCCTGAGGTAAGAGTAAAAATGAAGGCTCACTTACCATAGGAATAAGTATTTAAAAGTGACAAATCAAGGCAATAAATGGTTAAACAAAATATGTCCTCTCCTCCTACCTTGACAGTTATATTTTCATGATAACCTGGAAGGCCAGGCTTAAATTTAGAGTGCTTTTATCTCTCAGAGTTCTGTGTCAGAAGTGGTGGTATGGGTGAAGCTGGTCCTTGGCCCATGGCCTGCTCCCCTTCTTTCCACCCCTGACTGGTGCGTACACTATCTCACGCATTCAAGCATCATTTATACCTCCTGCAAAGAGCCACCCTTGGCCACACTTTGGGCTTAGGCATGGACATTCCAACAGCCCAGTCCACCCTTGGAAGAACGGTTAGGGGAAGAGGCCTGTACAGGCCACGTAGGTGGTTTCAGGGACATTTGGGGAGGGAATGCCAGGGTCCTAGATATCCAGACTGTGGTCTAGAACGGGTCAGGGCAAGACTCCAAGTAGTTATCTCTTTGGCCCTAGAAACATCATCTTCCCCTTCAACCTGTGAGGAAGAGCATAGCCAGCAGAAGAACATATATTGCTAACAATACTATAATGCTAACAATGCTTCATTGAAATATAAATCTTCGTTGATCAGGTGCATTATTCTTTCAATATGCTAGCTACAAATATTTTCTTTAGAATTTTCATATAGATACTCATAAGTAAGACTGGTTTATTTTCTTTTGGACACTATTTAATTTGGTTTTGGTATTTAGTTTATGCTAGATGTATAAAATGATTTGGGAAACTTTCCACATATATTATGGAACAATTTGAATAATTTATGTAGAATTATATCTTCCTTGATGGTTAGGTTAGTTAGATCTTGCCCATAAAACAACCAGGGTCTAATGTTCTTTCTTATTTTTACTTTCTAAAGTGATGGATTTATTTATTTTATTATTATTTTTTAATTTAAAATTCTTGGCTGCATTGGGTCTTTGTTGCTGTGCGTGGGCTTTCTCTAGTTGTGGCGAGCGGGGGCTACTCTTGGTTGCGGTGCACGGACTTCTCACTGTGGTGGCTTCTCTTGTTGTGGAGCACAGGCTCTAGGCGTGCGGGCTTCGGTAGTTGCAGCACGCAGGCTCAGTAGTTGTGGCTCACGGGCTCTAGAGCGCAGGCTCAGTAGTTGTGGCGCATGGGCTTAGTTGCTCTGCAGCATGTGGGATCTTCCCAGGCTAGGAATTGAACCCGTGTCCCCTGCATTGGCAGGCAGATTCTTAACCACTACACTACCAGGGAAGTCCCATAGTGTTAGATTTATGAAAAACTTTGCTAGTGTATTGTGTGGTTGTTAATGTGTTCAGATAGTCTACTTTTTCTTGAATTAATTTTGGTAATTTATATTGTGCTGGAAAATCATCCATTTCATCTAGATTTTAAACATTTGACAATATTTTATATTCACAACATTTTACAAGATATTTTATAATTATTTTTACTGTTTTTCCACAACTACGGTTTTATCTTCTTTCTCGTTCCTGATATGTGTATTTGTCCTGCATTTTTTCTTAGTCAAACTTGATAGAGTTTTGGGCTTATCTACCATTTTTTGCTGGCATTTTGTTTGTGATTCACTATTTTTAGCATTTTATCTCTATTAATTCCATCATATTTCTTTGAGTTTGTTTTGTTCTAATCTTTTAACTTGAATACTTAGCTCATTTATGTTCAAATTTTCAAATGTAAATACCAAGGAAAGAGCAGATATAGGACATAAATAAGAAATGAAACCAAGGGTCAGGAGGACGGGTTATGAGGTGGAGGAGAGAAGTTGGGAACCACATGCAGAGGGACTTGGAGTGTTATTACAAGCAGCATAGAATATGTGAGGTTTGGTTGTCAAGGTGACATGTTAGAAAACATTGCCATCAGGACACCCTGCCTCTGCAGGCTCTGCATCCAATTCCTGTCTCCTTCTTGGCCATGAGCACATCATAAAGAGCTTGCCAAATACCCAACAGAAATCCAGACCCACAATGTCTACTACATTTTTGATCCAAGACTTTTAGCTTCATAGCCCAATAAAATACAAAAAATCAACAAGGACAAACATAGGGTTGCTGATTTTTATTTTGTCAAGTACAGATATTAAACATATACACATACAACCATTTATTAGCACAGCAATTATACCAGGTTTTAACAGACGAAAATAATAAGGTCAAAAATCACAGAATAACTGTTTTATTCAATTTGCAATGTGGCTTGCAGAATTTCAGCCCTAGCATCACAAAGCAGAGTATAGAAGGGTGGGTTTGAAGCTGAGTAACAATAGCTTAATAACCAGGTCACTTACTAGGCATGGGGGAAACTTGGGGAGCCCTACTTGCTGTAGATTTAGGTCTCCAAATTTTGTACTCTAGGAGTAAGCATGAAACGGAGTTTGAAAACCTATCACAGGGAGCGTAACTCAGCTTTGCTAACCCAATTCTTGAAAATTAAGGTGAACCCACAGTGCCAAGCACCTGGCAGCAGCAAATGTCAGTTCTCTCAGAAAGAAGGCATGGTCATGTATATCACAAATTATTTTCACAAGCAGTTTTGTAAAGGCAGTATCCTGGACTGGACAAAACTAGCCAGGAACACAAGGAGACAAAACAATAAGAATGAAACCCATCAGAGGCAGAACCAATAGTGCTTCATTTACTAGAATGATCAGATATAGACTTTAAAATAATGGTGATTACTTATTCAAAGGAATAAAATACAACGTCTAGAATTGGAGCAGAAAATTGAAAGCTACATTAAAAATGGAACCAAATGAACAGCCTAGATATCAAAACCAAAATTAAGGAGTCAATGATCGGGTTTAAGAGCTAATGAGAGAATTAACATATTAAAAGACAGATTGGAAGAAAGCATCCAGACTGAAACACAGAGAGGCAGAAGGAGGAAAAACAAAGAATAGAAGCTAAGAGACAAAGCGTATAAGAATATCCCATATAGTTTCTAATATTTGTATTACTGACATGGCAGGAGGCAGAAAGGAGGGAGAAAGAGAGATAGAGAGAGAGAGAGAGGGAAAGAGAGGATGAGAAGGAAACAATATTTGAAGAGATAGTGGCTGAGAACTTTCAAAACTGATAAGAGAGATAAATTCCCTACAAATGTCTTGCAGGATCGATGAAAAGGATTCCAAGCATATCATAGTAAAGATGCTGAAAACAAAATACAAGGAAATAATCTTAAAATCAACAATAGAACAAGGATATATTACCTTCAAAGACACATAAATTAGTGACTAAGAACTAATAGAAAAGGAAAATTGAACAATTAAAAAAACTCAAGAGAAAAAAAGAAATAAAAAAAGAAAATATGTGTGACAAAGAAAAAACAAATAATAAAATGGTAAATTAAACCTCACATTATAGGTAATTATAATAAAAACAAATGGACTAAATATTCTGATTAAAAATCAAAGATTACTAGACTTGATTAAAAACTCAGTCTATGCTTTAGATAAGTTGTACATAAAACATAAGGCTATGGAAAAAAAGGGAAGGATTGAAAAAAGATATATCATGCAGATACTTATCAAAAGAAAGCTGGTATATATTCTAAATATGAGCCCCTTACTCATTATGTGTGTTTTATATAATAGATACAGGTCTATAAAAGTATAGATTATATATTTATATTATATATTATATATTTAGATATATTATAGATTATATATTTAGATATTTAGATATATATTGTAGATTATATATTTATATTATATATATCTCATCATCAATAAGAAAAACAAACAATCCAATAGAAAAATGAGCAAGAGTGTTGAAGAGGCATGTCACAAGAGCATATCCCAAATGACCAAAAAATATATGAAAATATGCATAATCTCAGTAGTAATCAGGAAAATGCAAAATAGAGCCACAGTTGGATGCCACTATCTATCCACCAAAATGGCAAAAATTAAAAAGATGGATAATATCAAGTTTTGCCAAAGATGTGGAACGATGGTTCTTTTTTGGGTTTTTTTTGGACAATAAAACCACTAACCTCAAATATTTATTTCTGAAACTTGTTTTAGATTTTAATCACCTTCCATTTTCCCCAACCATCTTCTCATTAGGTAGTATTTTGGTAAATATGAAAATAATAAATTTCATATGTATAGTACATTTCAGTTTATAAATTATTTTCAAATACATTACCTCATTTGATCCTCACAAAGTATGAACAGAAATTATCATCCTGATTTTATGGATGAGAAAACAATTGCCCAGAAAGGTTACATGCCACGCAGTAAATAAGTGCTGAAACCAATACTGCAATAAGGATTGAAAATTTTCGATTTCTAGCTCTAGACCAGTTCCTTTGTACTACAACCAGCTGCTGCTTCCAAACAGAGAAGAGAGGACTGGATAATCTGTCTTTGAATAACAGTTTAGGAAAGGTTACTCCTATCTTCATCAGTATATACAGTCAATAAATGTTGAATTGTAACAATTTATGAAAGATGTGAAATAATAATTAGAGAAATATTTTGGGTAAGTATTAACAGCATTTTTCATCTATAGAAAATTAGTGATTTATAATCTTTCTCTCTCAATATACTGGGTAAAGAAGGTGAAATTTTTATTAAGAGGAACAATGGAATTTTTATACACTGTGTGTGGGAGTAGAAATAGATACAGCCATTTTGAAAAGCTGTTTGGCATTATCTATTAAATCCAAAGCTATGCATACCTTACAAACCATCAATTTCACTCCTAGGTGTATCCCTATATTCATTTCTTAGGGCTGGCATAACAGAGTTCCACAAACAACGTGACTTAAAACAACAGAAATTTATTCTCTCACAGTTTGGGAAGCCAGATGTCGGAAATCAAGCTGTTTGCAGGGTCATGCTTCCTCTGGAACTTCTAGGGGAGGATCCTTCCTTGCCTTTTCCAGGGTCTGGTAGCCCTAGGCATTCCTTGATTTATGGCAGCAGGACTCCCATTTCTATCTCCATATTCACATGGCCATATTCTCTCTGTGTGTCTGTCTGTGTCCAGCTTTCCCTCTTCTTATAACAACACTTCTTATATTGGATCCAGGGCCCACCCTAATCCATTAAGATCTCATTTTAACTAACTATATCTGCAAAGACCTTATACTCCAAATAAGGTCACATTCACAGGTACCAGGGCTTAGGTCTTCAACATATCTTCTTGGGGGACAAATTCAACCCACAACAATACAATACCCAACAGAGGTACGTGTGCATATGTACCTTGAGGCTTGCATAAGAATATACATAACAGCATTATTTGTCATGATCCCAAACTGGAAACATCTCTTGTTTTAGCAATAAATTATGGTGGTGGAGTCATACAATAAAACACATAATATACAATAATTAAAATAAATAAATTATAGCTATATGCACAGCATGTATCTCACAAACATAATAAGTTGAAGAAGCTAGACACAGAAGAATTCATACTGTATAAATCCATTCACTAAAAGTTAAAAAAAATGCAGGCACAGCTATACTTAACTACTTGGGGATATATGTATAGATGGTTAAACTAAAAAGAAATTCAAGAAAGTGTTTACCACAAAAGTCAGGATAGTGGTTACCTTTGAAGGAAGGGAAGGAATTGCAATTGGGAAGGAGCATGAAAGGGGCTCCTGGGTTTTGGCAGTGTTCTATTTCTTGACCTGGGTGCTGGTTACGTTGTGTTATTTTGTGATAAATCACTTAACCATACAATAGTCCCCCCCTTATCTCTGGGGGACACAACTTCACCACCATCATCTATCAGTACATCCTTTGTCTCCATTTTTATCAGTCATTGCATCCCCAGTGAATGCCTGAAACTTTGGATAGTACCAAACGCTATATACACTATGTTTTTTCTATACACATATACCTATAATAAAGTTTAATTTATAAATAGGTACAGTAAGAGATTAATAATAACTAATAATAAAATGAAACAATTATAACAATGTACTATAATAAAATTTATGTGAATGTGGTCTCTCTCTCTCTCCCTCTTTCTCAAAACATCTTTTTTTTTTTTTAAAGGAATTTAAAAAAAAATAAATTTATTTATTTATTTTTGGCTGAGCTGGGTCTTTGTTGCCGTGCGCGGGCTTTCTCTAGTGGCGGCGAGCAGGGGCTACTCTTCGTTGAGGTGTGCAGGCTTCTCATTGCGGTGGCTTCTCTTGTTGCGGAGCATGGGCTCTAGGTGCGCGGGCTTCAGTAGTTGTGGCTCGCGGGCTCTAGAGCACAGGATCAATAGTTGTGGCGCACAGGCTTAGTTGATCTGCGGCATGTGGGATCTTCCCGGACCAGGGCTCGAACCCGTGTCCCCTGCATTGGCAGGCGGATTCTTAACCATTGCACCACCAGGGAAGCCCTCAAAACATCTTATTGTACTATACCTACCAGTATGTGAGTGATAATGTGAGCTGATACAATATCTATGTGATGAGATGAAGTGAGGGGAATGATGTAGGCATTGTGACGTAGAGTTAGGTTACCACTGACCTTCTGATGGTAAGTCAGAAGGAGGATCATCTACTTCTGGTGATCCTGGATCATCGAGTCATGGTGATGTCCATTTTCATAGTTAAATGCCAGGAGCAGACGATGTCAATGGTTGGGGATCCTGGGTAGGATGGAGCAGGATGTCATCACGCTACTCAGAATGGTGTGTAATTTAAAACTTATGAATTGTTTATTTCCGGAATTTTCAAAATTTAAAATTGACTGCAGGTAACTGAAACCATGGAAAGCAAAACTGAGGATAAGGAAGGACTACTATCTACCCTTATTTTGTTTACTTTTCCGTACATGTGTTTTATTTCTCACAGGTGTGCACATACAAACCCTTTTTTTAAAAAAAGAAAGAAAAAAAAAAGAGTGACTCCAGAAGGTTAGTGGATTTAAGGCCATCTGGGTTACATTTACAGCCAAATGAGCCAAACCAAAGCAAGGGTAATTAAGTTTAGTTGAAACAACATATTGTTCTCAATTCTATTTACCAACCTGGACAGGTGTGGCCCTGCCTGTACTATCTCCTGAATACAGTTTTGAAAATGTTAATTTATTCAATAATTTGTTTTTGAGAACCTACAATGTGCTGGACGCTGTGATGTGCCTTTCCTCTGAGTTGTGTTTTTGTGGAATTCAGAGGAAATATAGGCAATTTTGATTTGAATAGCTACTAATCTCAGATTTCTGCACAGTGAGAATCTTTTCCCTCCCACCACTCCCACCTTTGCCCACACTCTAGTTGGAATGATGAAAACTTGCAAAATACATATTAAAAGATGCACATATTCAAAAAATATCATGGCCATCTGAGATCAGGGTGAGAAAGGCTGTTGAAAATCTGTGGCAGCCTGAGTTGGGGGGTTGATGTGCATGTTCTCTGAATATTTAAGTTTAGATAAAGATTCTAAATCTTATTGCTTGAAAGCTATCCAGAAACCCAAAATGCTAGTCCCACTGGTCTCTCCTTTCTTTAGGAATACAGATGTCATCAAATCTCAAAAATGAAAGCTATTAACAGAGCACGTGAGACTAAAAAGAAACTTAAGAAGACATTTATTGTTTCTTAAACTTTTATTATCTTCCACGCCTGACTTGAAATTCATTGCATATGATGTTGCTGTCCTATTTAATTGTATATTTGGGACTAATGTCGCTGTAGCACATGCCAAAAGTAAATTTCCAGGAGTCTGGCTTGCTCAGTTTTAAGTAAATCCATGTTCAGGTAGTGATGTGCCAAGATACCTATTCACTTGTCATCATAGCCTTTCTCTTTTCTGAGAAGCCATGAGCTTCAGAGGGCGGAGACCATGCTTCCTTCCCTTACCATTGTGTACTCAGTACCTACACAGTGTTAGACACGGAGTAAACACTAAATACTTGTTGATCTGCTGATTGAGAAAAAGAATGAGCAAATTCTTGATAAAACACGTTTCCCTAGAATGAGCAAGAATATTCCCAGCATGGTTCCATTTAAGTTGTATTTAACCCTCCAACCCACAAAAATACCCAGACTTTCGGGCTTTCATTCATTTCATCAACTAATTTTCATTGAATGCTTATGTAGACCTTAGGGATATATAGTACTTTTGACGATGGAAGCTAAGGGAAAATAAAGCAAAGTGGTAGGAAGTATTGGGGGACAAGTTTAAAGAGAGTCATCCAGGAAGGTCTCCCTGAGGTGATGCCTCAGTAAAGCTCTGAAGAAAGTGAGGGAGTAAGAGGTAAAGTGAGAGGAGGGTAGGAGATGAGGGAGTGTGCTGTGGTTCTACCTGACAGAATGGCCGTTTAGGCAGAGAGAACAGATGTGCAATGGCCCTGAGGCAGAGAATCCTGGGAGAATTCAAGGAAAAGCAAGGAGCCCATTGTAGCCAGAGCAAAGTGAAAAGCGGAGAACAAAAGGAGGTAAGGTCAGAGAGGTAACTGGTCCAGACTGTGGAGGGTCTTAGAAGCCACTGGTTTTTACTAACAGTGAGATAAGAATCTATTGGATGATTTTGAGCAAAGGATTGACATGATCTGAATTGCTTTTTAACAGAATCACTTTGATGGCTTTATTGGAAATAGAATGATCAAAAGCAGAAGCAGGGGCTTCCCTGGTGGCGCAGTGGTTGAGAATCTGCCTGCTAGTGCAGGGGACACGGGTTCGAGCCCTGGTCTGGGAGGATCCCACGTGCCGCGGAGCGGCTGGGCCCGTGAGCCACAATTGCTGAGCCTGCGCGTCTGGAGCCTGTGCCCCGCGACGGGAGGGGCCGCGATGGAGAAAGGCCCGCGCACCGCGATGAAGGGCGGTCCCCGCACCGCGATGAAGAGTGGCCCCCGCTTGCCGCAACTGGAGAAAGCCCTCGCACGAACCGAGGACCCAACACAGCCAAAAATAAATAAATAAATAAATAAATAAGAAAATCCTTAAAAAAAAAAAAAAAAAAAAAAAAAAAAAAAAAGCAGAAGCAGATGGAACCAGAGCTAGCCTATGGGAAATCCTAATCATCAGATATATACAATTGTAACAGAGGATTCAGTTTTCACAGAGGCCAAGTCGAAATAGTAGTTTTCTCCTTTCAGGAATATATTTGATGATAGAGTAGATATAACTATAATTACACAATAGATACTTTCTTCTTTTTGATGAAAATATGTATTTGGTAATGCATGAATATGCTACTGTAACTGCAATTTGGAAAGATGTTTTGGAATATTTAAATGAAATGAGTGAGAAATTATAGACTGCTCTTAGGAATGTTTTTGGAGGCTATCTTTTATCATCTTTAATGTATTTTTTAAAGAACTGGGAAAAATTTAAATAAAAATCAATGGAATATGAAGCAAAAACAATAAAGATGAGCAATAAAATCGATAGAAATTATTTGAATACTGAGAAATGAATTGTGACAAAATTTTCCAGATTATACTTAAAGCAGTAATTCATTAAGACAAAGAGATAAATTTAATCCAGTATATTTGATAATCCACTTAGTAAAGAGAAGTGATTAACTAAATCCACTGTTAATTTGGCAAAAATCATTGACATTAATGAAGATAATATAAAATTCAAAATATACCAACAAACTAAGATATCAACAAAAACTGACTAAAGAGTATTGTCAATTCAAAAGTATTTATTTTCAATCATGGAACAGTAAAGCTTGGAATGTTCTGAAATCTTATAGCTCATATAGAGGTTTTCCCAAATTTGAAAACAAACCTAAAAACTTATATGACATTACCATGAACAAGTTGTGAAACTGAAAGAAAATTTTCTCAAATATCAATATTAAAACTCTATTTTTCACCAACAATGCGGGAGGAAAGACCTGATTTTGTCTTTTTATTTTTCATGTAGAAAATGAAGTGTTGATCAAAGAACATGTACCCCAAAATGGTAAGATAAAGTATTATAAAGATGTGTCAGGCAGTTAATTCATCAAAACCTTTTATTATGTTTCTGGATTTTGTGATGTTCATAGGTTTTGTTGCCTTTTAAAAATTTGGATCTAGTTGTGATTTTTTTTCTTCATTCTTGTTAAATCAATTAAACAAGGGAGGTCATTAGACTGAGGTGGCTCTAACAAGGTGGTGATCTATGTAGCAAACCAAGCCTTAAATGCCTCAAGTTTACAAAATCGAAACCTACAAACAACCAATCACAAAGAGCCAACTAGGCTTTATGCTACAGCAAATCAAATAATTTCCTTTTTTTTTTTTTTTTTCTTCAGATCCCTCAAATATGGATTCACTCTGACCAACAGGTACATTTGTGCATGTTAAGACTGAGAAAAAAAAATGGGTGTCCATAAAGATATATTGAGACAGATATTTGAATTTGGAGTTCAGGGTAGGGGTTCAAGTTGGAGAAATAAATCTGTGAGTTATGGTGTGTTGTCCATATTCCATTTTTTCCCCTGCACCACCAAGCAATTAACTCAGTTCTCCATGGACACTGACCAGGTGTCCCACAAATTTAACTCAATTCTGACACTATTTACCTGGAGAGTGTCAGATTCCACAGGTAAAGGCTCAGTCCCACAGACTGCATATATATATATTTCAGTTAGAGCCAGAAGGTGAAGGCAGCCTATAGAGAAGACATGAGGGTTTGGGGGACATTGCTTATGATGACCATGATTTCCAGATAGTCGATGGTTTTAGAAGTTGGAGAGTGTTATGAGATGAGGTCAGGACATACAGAACATTGGGGGGATTAGATCTTGGGGATGAGGGACAAACTAGGGGACCCAAGCATCTTGCAATGACTGATGAAAATGGAGATAAAGAACATACAGGTAGATGGTCAGGTTGAAGTTGTGAGTACTGAGGGGGAAGAGAGGGATAGGGTTGTTGTCAAGAAAAATTCTGAGCTCTGGTGCTTTTTCAAGACTCCTAGAGGTGTAGAAGGCCACACATAGAGTGACAGATTAAAGGATCATTTGTCCATTGAGCACATGGGGCTCTGATTTGACCCCAAAGATGGAGGTGTGGAGAATGCAAGAGGGCAGTCTTACAAATGTGAAGGTTTCCAATGTTAGCTTAAAGACAACCCTATGAAGACTGCCAGAGTTGCCTCAAAAGTCCTACCAAGCTTTTAACATGAGCCTGATACACAGGCATTTAAATATTTGTTGAACGAATGAGTGAATAACATTCACATTAGAATGACTTCTTGGGTAGGTCCCTGCCAGTCTTCCACACAATTAAAGAATAACAAAACAAAAAGGAGAGTCTGCCCTAAGAGCAAATTTCAGCAATGGAATGAAGAAAATTCTTACAAGTCCTAAAATTGCAGTTTTCTCAGTCTGATAATTTAAAAATCCAGACTGTGTAGAACGTAGGACAAGTGATTACAGAAAAGGAAGGAAAGAAGGAGGTAAAGAAACAACTTTTTCAGTGGTGGTGGGAGAGAGTGAAGAAAGGGTTTGATGAGTTTTCAACATCAATTTGTTGTAAGAAACAGCTCTGGGGGAAGGGGGTCGTGTGTAACATGTATTTTCTCTAAGTCACACTGACCCTGGGGCAAAGTTGGGGAATGGGGCACCTAAATGCTTAAAATGAAAGAAAATTAGTTACCTCACTTTTCTTCATTAGCCACCCTAGGGGATCACCCAGCATTGCCTAGATCTCTCCTTGCAGTGGCATCCAGGAGCAAGTCCTTGGGATGTGGGTCTCTGCCCTGGGAGAACCACTGAGTGTCTCTGGTTTCTGGTTCTAGGCTTGTTCAGGTCACAGCCCTGCAGCAGCTTCTAGAAGAATTCATATTCTGCTTCCCAGTTAAAGTATAGACCCATCAAGGCCACACTCCTAAAGTAACAGGTTAAAGGGACCTTACAGCATTTTTAGTCTATTTCCCTATCTGATGCAGAGGCCCTTTAGAAAATGGCATTCTACCTCAAAGTGACATAACATTTACCACCCCAGAGCCAGCCCATTCCATTTTGGTCCTTTTCAATGAATAGAATGTTCAGGCTCGTTTAACAGAAATCCCCATAGGTTTTTCACAACATTTCTGCCAAGACTTTGTAGTTAGTTGAATTAGATCAGTGGTTGCTGGTTACAGGCCATAGGATGTCTCTCTGGTAACCAGAATTCAAAGTCTCTCTTATGGAAACAGCTGATTCAACCCTGGTGCAGTCTTACTAATCAATTTCTTTTTCTATATGCATTATATATAAGTGTTCTTCTATTACATTATTAGTTAATTCACTCTTTCTTATATCTAATCCAAAAAGCATTACATAAATTACAGAATGCCTACTATGTGTGGGGCACAAGGGTTTTTAGTCACAATGGTAAGGGAGTCAGATAAGGTCCCACTCTCCAGGACTTTATTGGCTAGAGGGAGGTAGAGCCAGAGAAACAGACTACAGTTCCAAAGCAAATCTTAAGAAATGGAGCTGAAAGAATCAGCCTCCTTGACTTCAAACTATACTACAAAGCTACAATAATCAAGACAATATGGTACTGGCACAAAAATAGAAATATAGATCAATGGTACAGGATAGAAAGCCCAGAGATAAACCCAAGCACCTATGGTCACCTAATCTATGACAAAGGAGGCAAGAATATAAATGGAGAAAAGACAGCCTCTTCAATAAGTGGTGCTGGGAAAACTGGACAGGTACATGTAAAAGAATGAAATTAGAACATTCCCTGACACCATACACAAAAATAAACTCAAAAGGGATTAAAGACCTAAATGTAAGACCAGGTACTATAAAACTCTTAGAGGAAAACATAGGTAGAACACTCTTTGACATAAAGCACAGCAAGATCTTTTTTGACCCACCTCCTAGAGTAATGACAATAAAAACAAAAATAAACAAGTGGGACCTAATGAAACTTCAAAGCTTTTGCACAGCAAAGGAAACCATAAACAAGATGAAAAGACAACCCTCAGAATGGGAAAAAATATTTGCAAATGAAGCAACAGACAAAGGATTAATCTCCAAAATATATAAACAGCTCATGTAGCTCAATATCAAAAAAACAAACAACCCAATCAAAAAATGGGCAGAAGACCTAAATAGACATCTCTCCAAAGAAGACATGCAGATGGCCAAGAGGCATATGAAAAGATGCTCAACATCACTAATTATTAGAGAAATGTAAATCAAAACTACAATGAAGTATCACCTCACATCAGTCAGAATGGCCATCATCAAAAAATCTACAAACAATAAATGTTGGAAAGGGTGTGGAGAAAAGGGAACCCTCTTGCACTGTTGGTGGGAATGTAAATTGATACAGCCACTGTGGAGAACAGTATGGAGGTTCCTTAAGAAACTAAAAATAGAACTACCATATGACCCAGCAATCCCACTACTGGGCATATACCCTGAGAAAACCATAATTCAAAAGGACACATGTACCCCAATGTTCATCGCAGCATTATTTACAATAGCCAGGACATGGAAATAACCTAAATGTCCAATAATAGATGAATGGATAAAGAAGATGTGCTACATATATACAATGGAATATTACTCAGCCATAAAAAGGAACGAAATTGGGTCATTTGTAGAGATGTGGATGGACCTAGAGTCTGTCATACAGAGTGAAGTAAGTCAGAAAGAGAAAAACAAATATCATATATTAATGCATATATGTGGAACCTAGAAAAATGGTACAGATGAACCTATTTCTAGGTCAGGAATAGAGACACAGACGTAGAGAACAGACATGTGGACACAGAGGGGAAGGGGAGGGTGGGACGAATTGGGAGATTAAGATTGACATATATACACTACCATGTGTAAAATAGATAGCTAGTGGGTACCTGCTATAAAACACATGAAGCTCAGCTTGGTGCTCTGTGATGACCCAGATGGGTGGGATGGGGGTGCGGTGGGAGGGAGGTCCAAGAGGGAGGGGATAGTTGTATACATATAGCTGATTCACTTCTTGTACAGCAGAAACTAACACAACATTGTAAAGCAATTATACTCCAATGAAAAAAAAAGAAGTCAAGCACTATATTATGGGAGTTATTAGAGTTCATTAGAGTTTATAGATGGGCTACCTAATTTCATTTGAATTATAATACCAGAAATCAAGTTGCTGTCTTTTTTAGGTACCTACTAAACCTGAATGTAAATTCCACTCACCTTAGATAAATTTGGGTAGGTTCCATGTTTTTATTAGTCATTCATTTATAGACCATCACCAGTGATGGAGCATATGGGTAGGGCAAACTCACTACTGAGCAGTCATGGAGGGAATCAATGGGGGTGGAGGGGTAGGGAGGTGGGCCTCGGCCTTGGGTACGTTTTATGGCTGTTAAGTTCCAGACTCACTGGTCTTTCCCTAGTGGAAATGGCTGAGACTGACATAAGTTCCTGGGTCTCTGCTGATAAAAAAGAAACACTATTTATTGATCATTGATTACTCAATGGAAGAGCAAGGTCAGAAACATTAAGCACAGACATTTAAAAAAATGTATGAAAGGATTCATCAGTTTCTCTCTCTCTCTCTCTTTTTTTTTTTTTTGTGCACAGATCCAGTAATCCAAGGTGAAGATTGAAGGAATCAGGAAGAAGATGTATTCTTAGGCACTGTTACATATTTCAAGACAAAAGTGATTACTAAATATATTTCCCAGATAGCAAACCACATAAGTTAAGGGCCTCATTTCACTGATAGCATTCCTAGCCTCAGGCCATCTTCATAATTTTTACATCTTCTTTAATTTAATGAAAACTGCCCTGGTTAAAAAAACAAGATCTCCATAATTATGCTCTCAGTTATGGCTGAGGGAAGAGGAGGGGTCTAATTATAGACATTTCCCATGGGGAAGAATGTGGACGAGGCTTTAATCCCAGCTCCTCACCCTCTTGTCTGTGATCTCCAGCAAGTTCCTGCTCCACTCCATGAATGGGGGTTAAAAGAGGCACCATGTCATGGTATGAATGTTAGCCAGCCATCATTTAGTCAGCAGATATTTACTGAGCACCTACTCTGAGGTTCCAAATCCTCAGGACAGTTCTAGGTTATTGGGATACATCAGTGAAGAAAACATACAAAGATTCCTGCTTTTGTGGAATGTACATGGTGCAGGGTATGATGGTAAACAATAAACATAATTAATAAGTAAATTATATAGAAGATGATAAGTGCTAGAAAAAATGAAAATACAACAGGGCAAAAGGGATGTGGGAGGGCAGCATGGGGCCGTGCAGTTCCCAGCGTTAAATAGGGCGGTATAGGTAGGCTTTGTTGAGAAGGTGAGATTTAAGCCAAGACTTGAAGATGGTAAAGGAATTACCTAAGAGAATGGCTAGAAGAAGACCCTCACAAGCAGAGGGAACAGCCAGTGCAAATGTCCCAAGGTGGAAAGTTTCCTGGCACATTTGAGGGTAAAGGAGGCCAGTATATCTAGAAAAGAGTAAAAAAAAAAAAAAGGAGTTGGGAGTAGTGGGGGTCTGGGGTATCAGAGAATTGTGTTAAGACCTTGTAGGTTGTTGTAAGGACTTAGGCTTTTACTCTGCGCAAAGTGGGGAACCACTGCAGGATTTTGAATACTAATTCTGAGCATAGGAGATTTCCTGTCTACTGTGTTGAAAGTACATCTTTAGGAAGCAAGGGAAACTGGGTTGGAGTAAAAGGGGTGAGAGATGATGGTGACCCAGAAATAACAGGACGTGGTGAGAAATGGTGGAATTCTAGATGAATTTTGGAGGCAGGGCAAGCTTGATTTCCTGATGGATTGGATGGGGAACATGAGTGTGTTTGTGGAGGAGATCTCAGTTTGGATATGTTTAATCTGAAATGTCTGTTAGACATCAAAGTAGGGATGTCAAGAGGCAGTTGGGTATGACTTTGGAGGTTGTGAAGGGAGTGTGGAATAGAGATATAAATTTGAGAGTCATCAGAAACCCATTAAAATATGTAGCAAGTTAATTATTGATAATAATTAGTGTTTAAAATTTTTTTAAATTTTTTATTTCTTTTTTTTTTTTTTACAGTAGGTCCTTGTTAGTTATCTATTTTAAACATAGCAGTGTGTACATGTCCATCCCAAACTCTCAGTCTATCCCTCCCCCCACCCTTCCCCCTGGTAACAATAAGTTTGTTCTCTAAGTCTGTGAGTCTGTTTTTGTTTTATAAATAAGTTAATTTGTATCATTTTTTTTAGAGCCTGTACATAAGAGATATCATATGATATTTGTCTTTCTCTTCCTGACTTACTTCACTTAGTATGATAATCTCCAGGTCAATCCATGTTGCTGCAAATGGCATTATTTCATTTTTTTAATGGCTGAATAATATTCAATTGTATATATGTACGACATCTTCTTTATCCATTCCTCTGTTGATGGACATTTAGGTTGCTTCCATGTCTTGGCTATTGTAAACTGCACTGCAATGAACATTGTGGTGCATGTATCCTTTCAAACCATGTCTCTGGATATATACCCAGGAGTGGGGTTGCTGGATCATATGGTAATTCTATTTTTAGTTTTTTAAGGAACCTCCATACTGTTCTCCATAGTGACTGCACCAATTTACCTTCTGGCCAACAGTGTAGAAGGCTTCCCTTTTCTCCACACCATCATTATTTTGTTGTCATTACATTTTTCCCTTTGTATCCCCATTCCCATGACAGAAAAAAAAAAAAGGAAGCCAGGCTTTTTCTTCCTTTTGTCTCAAGGGGAGTTTGTTTGGCGATGGAAAGCATCCAGTGTATGAAGGAAAAGCCCTTTTTTTGCTTTTGTCTTCCAAAGCTTAGAGTTTCTGAAAAGGGCCTCCCAGGGAGGTGTGTGCAGCAGGTAGGTAGTCTGAGTAAAGTTCATCCTCCTTGTCACAGTTCAGGAAACCCGAGACTTCCTCAGTCAGCATATGACGTTCTTCTAACCTCAGGGATTAATTCAGGGGTGGCCCAATCCGCCAGAAGCTTAAGACATTTGCAAGGGATTCTAAGATATCCATGCAGACTCTCCTCTTAGACAGTGTGGTGTATGGTTGTTGGACCTGGAACTGATACAGCCATTTTACCCCATGGGAGAAGTAAGCTTAAGGACTAAGATGTCATATGGAAAGGGCATAATAAAAAAAATAGCAGAAATGGGGCATATTAATTATCTATTACTATATAACAAATTTTCCCAAAACTAAATGGTTTAAAACAACAAACAGTTATTAGTTCATATGGTCTTGTTGGATGAGGAATTTGGAAATGGCTTAACTGGGTGGTCCTGGTTCTTAGGGTCTTTCATGAGGTTACAGTCAAGATGTCAGATAGGGCTGCACTCATCTGAAGGCTTGTCTGGGGCTGAAGGAGCTTTTCTAAGATGGCCCTTTCACATAGACGGCAGGTTTGTGATGGCTGTAGGTAGAACCCTCTCCACAGAGCTGCCTAAATGTCCTCACAACATGGTAGCTGACTTCTCCCAGAGTAAGTGACCCAAGAGAGAACAAGAAGGAAACTGCAGTGCCTTTCATGGTCTAGTCTCAAAAGTTGCACACCATAACTTTTGCCACATTCTATCCATTAGAAGCAAGCCACTGAGTCCAGCCCACACTTAACAGGAGGGGAATCAAACTTCATTTTTTCAAAAGAGAAGCATCAAAGAATTTGTAGACATTATTTTAAAACCACCCCACATGGTGTTAGAGCTCTTATATAACCACTCCTGAAGCCTTCCCTACGAGTAAGTAAGCCAATAACTTTCCTTTAGTTGTAAAGCCAATTTGAGTTGAGTTTTCTAATACTTGTGGCTGAAAGCATTCTAATGGATGTAGAAGGCTATAAGTTGAAGTAGCTGATTCAGGAGAGGATAAAAGTTTCAAAACGGGGAAGGAGATTGTTTCTTATGAGGTGATACGTTCTCAAAGAGATAAGGGGAAATGGCAGCTCCTAGGGAGACTGGATCTTCTACACTGGGGCTCCCAGCTTCCACAAGGATCCATGGGCCCTGGCACCGCACTAATCATGTCTTTTATTTTCTGTAGTCTGATGCTTTGACATCCGGGGCCCTGCTCACTCTGCAGGGACTGCCCCTCCCATGGTTAGTTTCCTAGAGATAGTGAACAAGTCGCCCATGAGAACACTTTTCACATACAAACCAATCAATCCAGAGCCCACACACCAACCACCTCCTTTATGGGGCTGTCACACTTTGGGCCACTATCCACCTGTGCTAATCATCTAGGGCCAGGTCTCAGACAACTAGGGACAGACTCTATGCTCCAGGCCCTGTGGAAATTATTCAAACTTGCCAATCTTAAACCTGCTCACCATGCCTCACCTGTCCTTCCCAAGGAAACTATAATAAAGGCTCTTGCACACAGTTCTCCCCTCTCCCTCTGCCTCCTGACCAAACTTGGTGTTTCCCTGCGTGGCCCCTGCATGCCTCTTGGGAACTGTGAGTAACAATGTATATTTTCAATGGCAATCATCTCCTGATCTTTTGACCTTACTCTACCTCAAATTTTCTATTAATACTATTTCTATATTTTAAATCAGGGACACAGTCCATGGAACTTCCCACCTTCAAGGGACCATGTGGATGAAGATGAGAGGTATATCAGCTGTGACCAGTATTGTCCCTTTCTCAGCATTCTGCACTATGTAAGACCCTAAGGGAAAGTAGGGGGCAGGGACCGGCTAGTTGAGGTAGAGTCAGATTTAATATAGTTTTAAGAAAATGTTAGGAAAATAAATAACATGATGCTTCTTTACCTGAGTGCACTGAGTACAAATTAATGTCTGCTACATATAAATTTTGTTTTTTGAACAATCTGTGATAAGCTTAATTAGCAGTTATTTCTATTCATTTGTTGGTTTAAATTTTCAAAGTAATTTACAAAGATTTATTTTTAAAAATCTCCAGCCTCTACCATCTCCCCCATTTGACCTCATGATACATTTAATCACTAGGATGTGTGAAAGCATTTGGTAACAATTTTTGTTACACAGATGGTGCACGCCTCACCTCATCTACAAAATTTGCCAAGTACTTTGTCCTATTATTTCAAAAATATTGTGCAATTATTTTTGTAAATTTAATCATGAGTTCACTTCATTGGGCATTTCAATTTGACCTTTCTGCCAACCTACTGATTTTTCTCAATTCTGAATCTCAACCATCTCTATCTAGTAGGTGAAAGGCTTTCATTTATTTATTTGGATCTATTTATTTCTTCCTAGATAGGAAGGTGATTCTCCTTCTTAGAAGCTTCTTTCAACAAGCTTTGCCTAAGACTGTTATGCCCGGAAATATTTTCTCCTTTGTAGTCATGCTAATACCTTCCTTGTAGTGTCTGTCTCAGGCCCTTTCTCTATCTGCGTGCCTATCGTCAAGCTTTCCCATCATTGTCCTCAATAAATGATTGTACATTCTTCATCACTGATGACATGGAAGCTGACTAATATGAGGGAGTTCCCTCAGTCACACTCAGGTTCCAAATTCTCTGTACCTCTGTGTTAAATTCTTTCATTTTCCTACAAATGTCAGAGGAAAGCATAGTAGGAATGTACTCTTAAGCTAAACCATTTCTTTTGGCTCCTTGAGAAAAGGGGCTCCTATGTTCATAATCTCTCATGCATCCATACATCTAGCCAGTCTAATGACCAAAATTAATTATTGAGCATCTGCTATTTTGGGGAATCAGAGATGCTTAAGACACTGACCTTGTCATTAACAACTTGAAAAGAAGATTAACCAATTAGCAAACCAACAATTACAAAAGTGTGTACAAAAATACTACCTAGATACACAGAGGTGATGATGACTTAATGTGGTATAGGGTAGTGTTTCAGTCTTCTATTGCTACAAACCACTCCCAAATTTAGTGGCTTAAAACAACAATAATTTATGATTTCTCATGATTCTATAATCTAGCTTGGCTTAGCTGGGAAACTGTCCTGCGTTATGTGTTGTCTGCTGGGGCAGAAAGTCCATGATGGCTTCTTCACTTGTATGTCTGCTTATTTATCTGGGATGAATGGGTGCTGGCCAAGCATCTCTCACCCTCCATGTGGCATCTCTATCTGGCTTGCTTGGACTTCCTCACAGCATGGCTCTCTCACGGTAGTCAGCCTTTTTTTCATCAGATAGCTTCTAAGAGAGAGGACATGAAAGCTCCTAGTTGTCTTAAGGCCTGGGTTTGAAAGCCCTAGAATGTCACTTTCACTACATGCTATTGTCAAAACAGATCATAAGTTCAGACCAGATTCAATGGGAGGAGACAAAGTTCATTTCTTACTGAGTGAAGCGCCATGCATGTACACAGAGGGAGGGCATTTACAGCAGCCATCTTTGGAGATTACCAAGGAGAAAAGGTCAGGGAAAGCATTGTAAAGAAGTGATTGGGGGCTTCCCTGGTGGCGCAGTGGTTGAGAGTCTGCCTGCCAATGCAGGCGACACGGGTTCGAGCCCTGGTCTGGGAGGATCCCACATGCCGCGGAGCAACTGGGCCCGTGAGCCACAACTACTGAGCCTGCGCGTCTGGAGCCTGTGCTCTGCAATAAGAGAGGCCGCGATAGTGAGAGGCCCGCGCACCGCGATGAAGAGTGGCCCCCGCTTGCCGCAGCTGGAGAAAGCCCTCGCACAGAAACGAAGACCCAACACAGTCATAAATAAAGAAATATTAAAAAAAAAAAAAAAAAGAAGTGATTGAATTGGCCCAGGAAAAATTATCCAAGCATAAACTCACTTATTCTTTTGGCCCCTACGAATAAGGACTTCCTGTCCTCACTAACTCTTACCACTCCCCACCCCATTGCCCAGAGAATCAAGCATGATTCACATCGGGCGTAAAGATAAGCCTTGGAGAATAGCATTTGAAATGTGATAAAGAGTCTATTGGCCATACTAGGCCTTTCTTTTGATTAGCTTGACCCACAGTTTTCCTCTCCATGTTCCTGGCATTTCTTTTTTTCCTCTTGTGACATACCCCAGTCAATACCAAACTTGTCAATAACCTGGAGAAGAGGTATGCCTCGCCGAAGGAAACTAGTGGTGAGAGAAGGGTTCCTGTGGGCTCAGGGAGAATGATGAACACTTGGCCTCTTTTGGTCCCCCCCTGGAGAGGAAACCGGAGAGAATACAGGATATACTAGGAACCCAATTTATATGAGGGACCACGAAATGGTGCTTGTTGAAGGAGCCAGGCTGAGAGTTGGGTGGAAAGTGATGTGGCCATGGCTGGTGAGGTCTGCCAGCTCTCTGGGGCCAGGAATTTCCTGCTGCCTTTATGGAAATGTGGACTCTGGAAACCTGGCAATGTCTGTTCCTATGGGACTAGCAGCTCATTTCTGTAGCCTTGAAAACTCTGGAAATCATGTTATTTCTGTGCAGTTTGCATGTGGGGAATTACTTCTTTACTGTTCTCTCTCTGGATTTAGTGAAGTTTCCTTGGCATTTCTGTCTTTCTCAGCTGTGCTAAGTGAAGCTATGGGTAGAGGTTTAAGCCCATACTTGGGCCAGAACCATAAAGCTGTACTTCTCCCCTCCCCCCACCTCTCATGGTCTGTATGGTGGCAGCAGCAGGAAAAGCATGGGGAGTGCTTTCAAGTGGGAGATCAGAGACTTTGGTGGGGCTCTCTGGCCGGCTGCCTTTACTTTGCCAGAGTCCCCTCCTCCTCTTCTCAAAATGGGAGGTTCTGTGTTTTACATTCACTTCTTTATAGGAGACGGTTGCTAAAGTCCAGGTAGACATGGAGGGTCTGAACTAAGCTAGTGTGTTGGGGAGAAGTGGCCAGGCATCTCTGCCCATGCCTACTCTCCATCTCACACAGACACACAGACACACACACACACACACACACACACACACTTGGACACCCCTGCCTGGCCGATGCAGCTCAGTTTCTGCTTTGTGTGCACAGCAGCTGGTTTTCCCATCCTGTTGGATCCCTGCACTTTTTCAGGGCACTGACAGCTCTGCCTGAGAGTAACCCTCTGCCTGGGAGCTGCCTTCTTTCATTATCACCATCTATAACATCCACTCAAGTCAGATGGGGGGCATGTCTGGGAACACATTGCAACTTCAGAATCCAGATGCCACCACATCCAGTCTAAAGACAGATGGGATGACAGTTTGTTGCCCCTAATGAAACAGAGGTTAACTTGGAAATTAAGAGCATGAACTATGAGCTCCACAGCCCTCCTCCCTGTCAGGGGTCCGAGCAGGTCAGGACATCACTGTTGCCCTTGGAATAGGTTGTTCAGAAAGGAGATAGGACCAGGCTGACTCCCCCTATCTAGGGGGTCCAATTTTTTTTTTTAAAGATTTTTTTGATGTGGACCATTTTTAAAGTCTTTATTGAATTTGTTACAGTATTGCTTCTGTTTTATGTTTTGGTTTTTGGCCGCGAGGCATATGGGATCTTAGTTCCCTGACCAGGTATTGAACCTGCAACCCGTGCATTGGAAGGTGAAGTCTTAACAACTGGACTGCCAGGGAAGTCCCGGGGGTCCAAATGTTTTTTTGTTTTTGTGTTTGTTTTTTCCCCAGATGTGTTTTGAGAACTAAACATTTCTGAGAAATTTTGGTATCAAGCCGGGAAAAAAGAATCACCGTAACCGTAAGAGGTTGAAATTAATATGCCCATTTTACAGAGGCACGGGGTGATGCAGACACTGGTCCACGCTGACACAGCCAACAGTGGCAGAAATTTGAATCCCAAACTCTTTGGCCCTGGATGGCCTCCGCTCCCTGATTAGAAGGGATGAACTACCGGGAGCTCTAGGCTTGGCCTTTCTGCTGCTCTGCCCCAGGCTGCTTTCTCAGGCCTGGCCGGCTCCCCGCTCTCTCCTTTTCCTTTCCCGACAACAAACCCCAGAGACTTGGCCGCTTTTCTCTCCTCTGGAGCTTCATCACTGCCTCCCCCTGGCCTTCTCTTCCCAGTCTCAGCTGCACAGTGGGCTGCAGTGTATCCAATTCCCTGCTTCCTCCCTGCTGTCAAAGACAAACACACCTTTTGTGTTTAAAGGATCTCGCTGCAGGTCTCAACAGCTATGCAGAATGGCAGTTACAGAAATAAGAGCTCTGCAGCATCTTTATAGTCCTGGTCTCGGGTCCAGTGTCCCTGACTCCCTCTTGAGGTGGGTAAGGAAAGCCTTGGTGACCTTTAAACATCCATTTTTATTTCAGAAAGTGGAGCTCACTAGCGCCCCTCTCTTCCCACTGTCCCCCCGCTTAGGGATGAATGCAGGGGTGCTTCTTTCTTTTAGGAAACTTCTCCCTGGTCAAAAGACTCCAGCCAGGCTGGGCATTTCTTGCCTCACCTGGGCAGTTTGCCTCTCTGGAGCCTTCCAGACTGGGAATCACTCAATTTCCTGGCTTCTGCCATTCCCAGCTTGTCCTCCTGGGGACGCTGTCTCATTGTGTCTTGGCCCCAATCCTTTGAGGCCAGGAGGACCCTGGCTAAGTGAATGGGGAGCTGCTTCTGAGACCAGGACACTGGTCTCAGAAGGCATCACAGGACACCGAAGACTGAAGAAGTACGACGCATCGGCCTGGTCACTCACCAAGAGACCACACATTTTCTCAGAATTTAAAGTATTCAATTTCTTATTGCCTAAGAAAAATCTCATAAGGGAATCAGTCATGAACAAAGAAGGGGAATGCTGTAAATTTCTTTTTCTTTTTTTCAGTGGAGAGAATACAATTAGGTTGGAATAGAATAGGTGATTGTCTCACCAGGTGATTCTTAGGGGAAAGCAGAGATGGTGTAGCTTGAAAATAATCTAGTATCAGCCACAGCTGTGGAGTGGGAGGGAAAGTCAGCATTCTCAGCGGGCAGTGAAAGTCGGTTATTCATTACCACCAAAGACCTGACGGTACACTGAACACACAACATTATATTTATGCTACATAAAATAATGTGATACAATTTTTATGACCCAACTTAATCCAGTAGAGGATATCGGTTTAATAAAGACAAGGACACTAGAATTAAAATTATCTATAGATCTACATAACAAAAGACTAGTAAAAAGGGGAAGTACACTAATTTGACAGGAAATAGATAGCATTGTCATAAAATTTGTAAAATGGAGAGAAAGTGCCTCACTCTGAATTTGTGTGAGTTAAGTTGACAGGTGCTGAGATCTGTAAGAGGAAAAAAGCGAAAACCACAAGGTCTTTTCTGAATTCCCAGGCCAAGCACACGTTCTGTTCATTTATTCATTCCTCTGACAGCAAAACAGAGTATCTGCTGTGAAAAACTTTAACGTTTTAACAACCATCCAACAAACAAGCAAACTTTCCTACAATCGTGTAAGATTTTTCAAAGTTGAATTTCACTCTGTGTGGGTACCTTGCTTACCTTCTGGATATCCATGGCAACTGGCTGGAAATGGCTAATACAAATATAGAAAAATCAGCACTAGCTGCTCTCCAGACCCATGGAGAGCTGTGGTCTCAGAGCTCTGTGTGATTTCACCGAAGAAAAATGCGTGTGACATGTGGGTGGATTTCAATTTTATGTCCACCCATCCAGTGTTTATGAAACTTCCCCTGAGAATCCCTGGTCCCTGCTCTCAAAGAGTTCACAGCCCATAGGGGATGTAAGTTACTCTGATGTGTGGGCTTTTTTTTTTTTTAATTGAAGTATCGTTGATTTACAATGTTGTATTAGTTTCTGCTGTATAGCAAAGTGAATCAGTTTTACATATATCCACTCTTTTTTAGATTCTTTTCCCACATAGGCCATTACAGAGTATTGAGTAGAGTTCCCTGTGCTGTACAGTAGGTCCTTATTAGTTATCTATTTTATATATAGTAGTGTGTATATGTCAATCCCAATCTCCCAATCTATCCCTTCCCCCACCTTACCCCCTGGTAACCATAAGTTTGTTTTCTACATCTGTGACTCTATTTCTGCTTTGTGTGGCCTTTCTTTTATGGGTTGGGGTTGAGAGTAAATCCTAAAGGTTTTTCTTACCCACGTTCCTAGTTCCAAGTTTGTGGTGGCGTCAGCCTCTCAAGTCTCTTTTTCCTTTATCCATCAGTCAACTCCCTTGAGCTACCCAGCCAGAACCCCACTCTGGATTAATCCAACTACTGGCTTCCTTTACCGCTTAGGGTTACAGAGGTGGATTTTGGGG
This sequence comes from Balaenoptera acutorostrata, assembly GCF_949987535.1. Classification (NCBI taxonomy): domain Eukaryota; kingdom Metazoa; phylum Chordata; class Mammalia; order Artiodactyla; family Balaenopteridae; genus Balaenoptera; species Balaenoptera acutorostrata. Next base: position 43,581,674 of record NC_080072.1, on the reverse strand, counting down.
ATGTCAAGCACCTAACCCATGTCAGCCGATTTTCAAGTCCTGAGCTCTTTTCTCCCTAGAGTGGCATCCAGTCTCTGCCCCTCAGAACTCCAGGGCTTCCCTGAGGCGCTTCAGGGAGTATTGCAGGGAGGGAGAAGAAAGAAGGGAAGCTGGGTCAGGCCCCCTCCCCTGCTACAATCTGGTTAGCTCCACCTGCATATATTTTATGTATAAACTACACAGACACTATCAAATTCGTATGAGCCTCAGCAAGGATGGGGGCTGAGAAGCAACCACTGGATTTGACCATTAGGGAATCTTTAGTGGTTTGTGTAGTTAATTTTATGGGTCAACTTGACCGGGCTACAGTGTGCCCGGATATTCAATTAAATGTTATTCTGGGTGTATCTGTGAGGGTGTTTCTGGATGATGTTAACACTTGAATTGGTAGTGTAAAGCTAATTGCCCTCCCCGATGTGGGTGGGCGTCACCCAGCTCACTGACAACCTGAACAGAATGAAAAGGAGAGGAAGGAGGAGCTCAGTCTCTGCCTGTGTGCTGAGCTGGGACATCAGTCTTCTCCTGCCCTGGGACAGGGACCTTCACCCTCGGCTCCCCTGGTTCTCAGTCCTTCAGACTCAGACTGGAGCTGCACCCCTGGCTTTCCTGGATCTCCAGCTTGCAGATGGCAGATCATGGGAACTCAGCTTCCATAATCACGTGAGTCAATTCCTTATAACAATTTTCTTTTTCTCCATCTACAGCCTACTGATTTTGTTGCCCAGGAGTATCTTGACTGATACACGGCTTTAGATCAGTTTCAGAGGAGTGGCGGGGGCAGAAGCCAGGCTGAAATGAGTTGCTGGAAGGTGAGGAAGTGAAGGTGGTAAAGGTAAAAGTATTTTTTCTAGAATGGATGTAAGGAAGCAGCTTGAGCGCGGGGGGACGAGGTATAAGATTTAGGGGGCACTTCCTTTGAAAATTCGTGAGTTTGAGAGCAGAGAGGAAGCTGCCCACAAGTTGGGAAGGAGACAATGAAAGTGTGTGTGGGCAGGGCAACTGGTGACACATGGTTCTGGGTAAGTGGGTGGGGAAGGAGCCAAGAGTGCTGCCTAGTTGTGTGAACTCAGATGAGTTACTTGCCATCTTGAAGCTCCATGCCTTTGTCTGTAAACTGGACATACAAGCCTTACTGGCTTGTAAAGATTAAAGGAGACAGAGTGTGTGAAAGCAGATACATAGGGCCTGGCACACAGCAGATAGTCACCTCTTCCTTCTCTCCTTTTTCCCTCAGCTTCCTGACACCACTGTCCCCCATCTCCTGGTTTCTACATCTCTGTCTGCACCCGTGGTTGGAGTCCAGTAGATCAGGGTTTAGACCATGGCTGTACCATGTACTGACTTTAGGGCAGTTATCCAATCTACCTAAGCCTTGGTATTGACATCTATAAACCGGGAATAATATTTTTACTTTAGGGTTACTTGTGAAGGTTAAACGAGACAATATATATATAAACCATCTAATGAAGTGCCAAACTTACACAAGAGACGGTCAAGGAAGAAAACAGTTGAAGTGACTCAGTAGAGACTGAAGGCTTTACTCAGCTGATGTGCATCAGTGAGCTCCTGAGACCAGGTGACTATGAGTCAAAGCAAGATTATTAGTTTTATGGGGTGGAGAGAAGAGAGAGGTATGTGTCCTTGTGGTTTGGCTCAGGTAGTCATTTTTGGCACTAACTGCTGTGAAACTTGTGCTTGGAACTGTGCCTCTTGTTCAGGATCGTTGGTGCAACCCTAGAACCGTTCTTTCAAGAGCTGTTTTTTGTTTTTGTTTTGTTTTGTTTTTTGAATTTTCTTTTATTTATTTTTTTATACAGCAGGTTCTTATTAGTCATCCATTTTATACATATCAGTGTATACATGTCAATCCCAATCTCCCAATTCATCACACCACCACCACCACCCCCCAGCCACTTTCCCCCCTTGGTGTCCATACGTTTGTTCTCTACATCTGTGTCTCTATTTCTGCCCTGCAAACTGGTTCATCTGTACCATTTTTCTAGGTTCCACATATATGCGTTAATATGCAATATCTGTTTTTCTCTTTCTGACTGACTTCCCTCTGTATGACAGTCTCTAGATTCATCCACATCTCTACAAAGGACCAAATTTCGTTCCTTTTTATGGCTGAGTAATATTCCATTGCATATATGTACCACATCTTCTTTATCATTTTTGTCTGTTGATGGGCGTTTAGGTTGCTTCCATGACTTGGCTATTGTAAATAGTGCTGCAATGAACATTGGGGTGCATGTGTCTTTTTGAATTATGGTTTTCTCAGTGTATATGCCCAGTAGTGGGATTGCTGGCTCATATGGTAATTCTATTTTTAGTTTTTTAAGGAACCTCCATACTGTTCTCCATAGTGGCTGTATCAATTTACATTCCCACCAACAGTGCAAGAGGGTTCCCTTTTCCCCACACCCTCTCCAGCATTTGTTGTTTGTAGATTTTTCTGATGATGCCCATTCTAACTGGTGTGAGGTGATACCTCATTGTAGTTTTGATTTGCCTTTCTCTAATAATTAGTGACGTTGAGCAGCTTTTCATGTGCTTTGGCCATCTGTATGTCCTCTTTGGAGAAATGTCTATTTAGGTCTTCTGCCCATTTTTTGATTGGGTTGTTTGCTTTTTAATATTGAGCTGAATGAGCTGTTTATATATTTTGGAGATTAATCCTTTGTCTATTGATTCATTTGCAAATATTTTTTCCCATTCTGAGGGTTGTCTTTTCGTCTTGTTTATGGTTTCCTTTGCTGTGCAAAAGCTTTTAAGTTTCATTAGGTCCCATTTGTTTATTTTTGTTTTTATTTCCAATACTCTAGGAGGTGGATCAAAAAAGATCTTGCTGGGATTTATGTCAAAGAGTGTTCTTCCTATGTTTTCCTCTAAGAGTTTTATAGTGTCTGGTCTTACATTTAGGTCTTGAATCCATTTTGAGTTTATTTTTGTTTATGGTGTTAGGGAGTGTTCTAATTTCAGTCTTTTACATGTAGCTGTCCAATTTTCCCAGCACCACTTATTGAAGAGACTGTCTTTTCTCCATTGTATATCCTTGCCTCTTTTGTCATAGATTAGTTGACCTTAGGTGTGTGGGTTTATCTCTGGGCTTTCTATCCTGTTCCATTGATCTATATTTCTGTTTTTGTGCCAGTACCATAGTGTCTTGATTACTGTAGCTTTGTAGTATAGTCTGTAGTCAGGGCGTCTGATTCCTCCACCTCCGTTTTTTTCCCTCAAGACTGCTTTGGCTATTCAGGGTCTTTTGTGTCTCCATACAAAGTTTAAGATTTTTTGTTCTAGTTCTGTAAAAACTGCCATAGGTAATTTGATAGGGATTGCATTGAATCTGTAGATTGCTTTGGGTAGTATAGTCATTTTCACAGTATTGATTCTTCCAATCCAAGAAGATGGTATATCTCTCTATCTGTTGGTATCATCTTTAATTTCTTCCATCAGTGTCTTATAGTTTTCTGCACACAGGTCTTTTGTCTCCTGAGGTAGGTTTATTCCTAGGTATTTTATTCTTTTTGTTGCAATGGTAAATGGGAGTGTTTCCTTAATTTCTCTTTCAGATTTTTCATCATTAGTGTATAGGAATGCAAGAGATTTCTGTGCATTAATTTTGTATCCTGCAACTTTACCAGATTCATTGATTAGCTCTAGTAGTTTTCTGGTGACATCTTTAGGATTCTCTATGTATAGTATCATGTCATCTGCAAACAGTGACAGCTTTATTTCTTCTTTTCCAATTTGTATTCCTTTTATTTCTTTTTCTTCTCTGATTGCCATGACCAGGACTTCCAAAACTATGTTGAATAATAGTGGCAAGAGTGGACATCCTTGTCTTGTTCTTGATCTTAGAGGAAATGCTTTCAGTTTTTCACCATTGAGAATGATGTTTGGTGTGGGTTTTTTGTATATGGCCTTTATTATGTTGAGGTAGTTTCCCTCTACGCCTACTTTCTGGAGAGTTTTTATCATAAATGGGTGTTGAGTTTTGTCAAAAGCTTTTTCTGCAACTATTGAGATGATCATATGGTTTTTATTCTTCAATTTGTTAATATGGTGTGTGACATTGATTGATTTGCATATATTGAAGAATCCTTGCATCCTTGGGATAAATCCCACTTGATCATGGTGTATGATCCTTTTAATGTGTTGTTGGATTCTGTTTGCTAGTATTTTGTTGAGGATTTTTGCATCTATATTCATCAGTGATATTGGTCTGTAATTTTCTTTTTTTGTAGTATCTTTGTCTGGTTTTGGTATCAGGGTGATGGTGGCCTCATAGAATGAGTTTGGGAGTGTTCCTTCCTCTGCAATTTTTTGGAAGAGTTTGAGAAGGATGGGTGTTAGCTCTTCTCTAAATGTTTGATAGAATTCACCTGTGAAGCCATCTGGTCCTGGACTTTTGTTTGTTGGAAGATTTTTAATCACAGTTTCAATTTCATTACTTGTGACTGGTCTGTTGATATTTTCTATTTCTTCCTGGTTCAGTCTTGGAAGGTTATACCTTTCTAAGAATTTGTCCATTTCTTCCAGGTTGTCCATTTTATTGGCATAGAGTTGCTTGTAGTAGTCTCTTAGTATGCTTTGTATTTCTGTGGTGTCTGTTGTAACTTCTCCTTTTTCATTTCTAATTGTATTGATTTGAGTCCTCTCCCTCTTTTTCTTGATGAGTCTGGCTAATGGTTTATGAATTTTGTTTATCTTCTTATTGTTTTCTTTTTTAAACGTTGCAGCTTCTCTGCTAGTCAAGGATTGGGGAGGAGAAGGTAGAAGGAAGAAAAGAGGAAAGAGGAAAAATGAGGAAAGGGGGCAAGGCACGGAGATCTAGGGGGCTTCTACTGTGTCTGTTTTCATCCTCTTATAATATTAAGTAAATGTGCTGAATGAATGAATAAATAAATGCATGTCTGGCCCAGGAGCTATCTTAGTACATTCAACTGAGATGCAGAATTAACCAAATGAAAAACAAGACTTTAAATAAGTAAATAAATATGTATATCTTTCAGGTTTCCTCAAGTTCCCTACCCTACAGAGTCATCCTTCTTTAAAATATTAAACCAAAATGATTCAAGATTTCCTTCTTGGTAATTTCAGATATTCTGGCCTTTCATAAGATTTTTCTCAAGAAATATTTTTGAACTTTCCCCTAGAATGTTTGCCTGACCTCTGGGTCACCCTCTCTCTTGGTATTAGAAGTGGTCCCCTGGGTCATTGACTCTTGTAAGAACAAGATGGGTCTCTAAGTTTGCAAATAGACACCAAGTGGCTTCAACTATAGAATAAGTGTGTGTGATGTGAAGGAGGAAGCCAGGCAGATTCATCCTACACCTGAGTTTGATATCTTCTCAACTCTGGACTCTTAAAATAAACTTTAATTTCTTATCACTCTCATCTCATCTGAGCAATTTATCTAGGTCCACTTGCTAAAGCACTAATCCAACCATGTCATTTTGGCTACACTTTCCATGACTCCTACCGCCAGCAAAAATAGAAACTTCTCACCCTGCATTCAAAGCCTAACCTCCACTCTTTCTTGCAAGTTTAACTGGATCAACAAGTTTAACTAGATAACAAGTTTCACATGTTTTCATAATATATTTTGTCCTTTGCTGCCTTCATGCCTTTGATTTGGCTGTTTCCTTACTCTTGAAGGCCTTCCCATTTTCACTCCTAGAAAAGTCAGCTCGGTACAGTAGGGAAAGCCATATCTAGGATTCAGTTTTGGGTCTACCCTCTGATGGTTGTGGTTTGGAGTATGCTGTTTAACCTTCCAGATCCTCACTTTACTCATTAGGTAAATGCGGATGGCAATACCTATTTGGTAGGGCTGTTGGGGGGATTAACTATAAAGGTACATGCTAGTGTCTGGCACATAGTTGGTGCTCAAAACTGTTGCTGTCCCATTCTTCAAATCCATCTCTGTTGACATTTCCTTCCAGCATCCTCAACCTCCACAGACACTTACTGGTAACTCTCCGTGGCCCTTGCATTTTCTGTGGTTCACTGAGTATCTGTGCACTTGTTCCATCTCCCTCTTTAGGGTGTAAGCTTTTGAGGACAAACCTGGAGTTGTCTTTATCTTAGCCTCTTCAGAAAGTGCTACAGAGCAGTGACTTGCGGCCATACTCAAAGTATTTAATAAACATTTGTTGAATTTAATTGAAATGTCTGAAGTAACCTGTTCCCATTGTTATTCTGAGAAATGTCAGTCTTAAGAGCCACAGCCATCCCAGGCCATGATGCATTATTCATGCAAAATTACCCTCAATGTCCTGGTTTCTTGGTCCACTGTCAGAGGAAGCAGGATGGTGGTGTGGGCTGGGCAAATTTACATTTCAGAAGATCTGATCTCTCTCCCCATCAGCACGTTCTGGCCCCAGTGAGGTTAGCTCAGCATTGCCAATCACCAAACCAAAGTTCTCATAGTTACCTCTCATAGAAGCTCTGGCAGGAATACTGGGTTTTCCATGCAAGTCCAGCTCAAATTTATTATTTTTTCTTTTCACATTTTTAGTATTTCAAAAAAGCAAAACTTGAGCACTAAGTGCAGACTCAGAGGAGAGAAATTGTTTAGTGAAAGAATTTCATTTGGCATTAAAAGAAAATGTTTGGGGAGAGGATGTACAGAAAATCTGGATATGGAAGTGGCTGGATCCTCCATGAGAAGATACATGCAGAGTCTTCCTTTATTTTTATTTCCTAACTTGCTAAAAAGTTTGAGGTTCTATGCTGTCCCAGAGTGGGTAGGCCTGTGATATTTATGTGGCTGATTTCATGTACTTTGACAGTTGCATCACAGTTCTGACAGTTAAAAATCCATCTTCCACCTCTTATCATACTGGGATGTTAATGTTATGTTGGTGTGTTTTTGAAGCACCCTGCAGCCATGCTTAGAGAACTCAGGATTTGCAGAGTCTTTTTAGAATTTAAGGCATACTGATTTTGAATTGATTTACTTACAAAATAACATCTTTCCGGAAGGAATGAACAATCAACTAGAGATCATTTCGAATTGAATTATACAAAAACCCACAGTCTCTTTCCTCACACATATTATTCTTGCCAGTTCCTAGCAGGCTCTCCCTAGACAAGCCACCATATCTTTGCAGATGCTGTTCCCTCTGCTTAGAATGCTCTCCACCCATGTCCTTACGGGGGACCAGGTTATGTTCAGCTAGGATCAACTGTCATCTTTCTCAGCTCTGTTCAGAGTGAATTGCTCCCTCTTTTATGTTCTCACACACCTCTCTCAAGTGCTGCTTTTTTTTTTTTTTTTTAAACTGCTGCAGTGGTTTGTTTGTATGCCTCTTTTGCTAGATTGTGAGACCTTTAGTTACAGAGATAATTTTCTTTTCTAGGACCATTTTGCTGCATAAAATTGTGTATCCCATGACCTGCATAAAAAATAAAACAAAATCCACAAGTCAATCTCAAGGAATGGGCAGTTGTGAATAGAAACAGAACAACTTAAAATTCTGCTCTACAATGATTACAATCATAGGAAACTGTTAAAAGATAAAATGGCGACTATAGGAGATTATAATGGTGAAACACCAGATAGAGATGCTCCAAATATACATAGTCCCCAAAACAAAGTGTATAAAGAGATGTCTAGGATGCTTCCTATCTCCCACCATTGCCTGCTGGACTTCATGTAAACAAGAAATAAATGTGTTTACTGTGAAGTCACTCCTTTATTATTTATTCTTGGTTCTATAAGAAACCACCTTTCCCCACTTAGGTTATTTTTACTTATTTTCTAAACAGGTGGTTGAACTAATAGCTATATTTTATGTGGAATAATTGAGTTCACTGCTCATTATTTATGCATTTTTATAGCCAAAATTTCTCCATTTAACACTCATTATTCTAGATAAGGCCCTCCAGTGATTTCAACAGAATAACTATTTGAGTTGTATAGTTTCTGAAAAATTTTCAGGTCTTAGAATGTCTTTCATGAAAAAAATAATAGATTGAATGGACATAGCCATCTTATATCAATCTGTTTTTCTTTAAAAATTCTGTAAATAGAATTCATTGTCTTTAGACACTGTAAGTTGTGGTAGAGGAATGTGAAACTATCCTAATTTGGTCCCACGGGAAATTTTTATAGATAGTACCACATCTTGAAGAGATAAGTGCATAACTGAGAGATGGTAGATAGATATTGTGAAATATCTATATTCCCCCATTCCTATTCCCATCCAACCTGGCTCCCACCCCCATCTCACCACAGGCAAGACTATTTCCATATCTAGCTAGCAGATAGAACCACTGGAAGAAGTTTCTTATGCACCAACAAATAAATATAAATATATATTCTTACTCCCCCCCTTTACAAAGCAAGTAGGAGAGGAAGGAGAGGAAGTATTTATTTTAATTGGTTGGAATGAAAGCAGGGTGTAGAAGACACAAAAAGAGGTATATTAGCTCTCAGATTAAGCTAATAACTAATGAGAAAGCATGAAAGAAGGAGGAAAATCCAAAAAGGACTTAACTCCTTATGTGCCATAAAAGAAATTCTAAAGTTATGCTAGAATAGATAGATATAAATTGATGGCTATGGTGCATGGGATATTTATGGAAGGTCTGAAGTTAATGATGAGTAATGTTGAAACAGAGTATTTACCTTCTAAATCATACTAGAATACAAAAAGAAACTAATGTTGCTCCTACATCAAAAATTCATAATAGAAAACGGCCCTCGAGGAAAAATAATGTTTAAAGGCATAAACTAGGATGACAGACCTAGTACTGCAATGATCATCATGCTATCCACTTTGAAATAGTGGTTTGATAAATTATAGTTTATTAGCCCTTTACAGGGTGGTAAAGATAAAGGAAATCTTTGCAAGGACTGAGGGGTGATCAGAAAAAGCATTTAAGATGTGAAGTTAAGTAAAAAGCTGGTATGTGCATTGGGACCGCAGCTATGAAATAAATGTGGACAGGTGGAGGGTCACGTGGCAGGGTGGAGGTGTTGAAATTACAGGATTTATTTTTGTTATTGTTTTCCTTAATTAAAATTTCCTTTAGTTTTCTTTTTGTATTACCTTATCCTTTATTAAATTAAAAATTACAGTATCAATGATTATAATCTATGAAACCATCCTAAACTATATTTTTAGAAGGTTAAAAATCTCTTCCCACTGCCCTCCATTCTAATCCTTCTGAGATTATCAACATTAACAACCTGTTGTATATCTTTCTGTATTTCCTTTATGCTCAAACACAAAAACACATAGTTAGGACCTTTTGGTTGGTTTGGTGTTTTGGTGTTTGTTGGTTGGCATTTTGGAATTATACTATAAATGTAACTCTGAAAATTGCCTTTCTTATTTAACAATACACTATGGGCAATGAGGGGTAGCTCTATTTCAATCTTTTTTTGAAGTGCAGTTGATTTACAATGTTTAGGTATATAGCAAAGTGATTCTGTTATATATTCTTTTTTCAGATTCTTTTCCATTATAGGTTATTAAAAGATATTGAATATAGTTCCCTGTGCTATACAGTAGGTCCTTGTTGTTTATCCATTTTATATATAGTAGCATGTATCTGTTAATCTAAAATTCCTAATTTATCTCTCCCTCAGCCTTTCTCCTTTGGTAGCCATAAGTTTGTTTTCCATGTTTGTGGGTCTATTTCTGTTTTGTAAATAAGTTAATTTGTATCATTTCTTTAGAATCCACATATGAGTGATATCATATGACATTTGTCTTTCTCTGTCTGATTACTTCACTCAGTATGATAATCTTTAGGTCCAAATGGCATTATTTCTTTCTCTTTTATGGCTGAGTAATATTCCATTGCATATATATCTACCACACCATCTTTATCCATTCACCTGTTGGTGGATATTTAGGTTGTTTCTATGTCTTGGCTATTGTAAACAGTGCTGCTACGAACACTGGGGTTTATGGATCTTTTTGAATTAGAGTTTGCATTTTTTCTGGTTATATGCCCAGGAGTGGCATTGCTGGATCATATGGTAAGCCTATTTTTAGTTTTTCAAGGAACATCCATACTGTTTTCCATAGTGGCTGCACCAATTTATATTCCCATCAACAGTGTAAGAGAGTTCCCTTTTCTCCACACCCTCTCCAGCATTTATTATTTGTAGTCTTTTTGATGACGGCCATTCTGACCAGTATGAGGTGATACCTCATTGTAGTTTTGATTTGCATTTCTGTAATAATTAGCAATATTGAGCATCTTTTCATGTGCCTGTTGGCCATTTGTATATCTTCTTTGGAGAAATGTCTATTTAGGTCTTCTTCCCATTTTTTGATTGGGTTGTTTGTTTTTTTGGTATTGAGCTGTATAGTTTGTTTGTATATTTTGGAAATTAATCCCTTTTTGGTCACATCATTTGCAAATATTTTCTCCCAGTCTGTAAGTTGTCTTTTTGTTTTGTTTATGGTTTCCTTTGCTGTGCAAAAGCTTTTAAGTTTAACTAGGTTCAATTTGTTTATTTTTGCTTTTGTTTCCATTACTCTAGGAGATGGATCCAAAAAAATATTGCTGCAATTTATGTCAAAGAGTGTTCTGCCTATATTTTCCTCTAGGAGTTGTATAGTATCTGGTCTTACATTTAGATCTTTAATCCATTTTTAGTTTATTTTTGTATATGGTGTTAGAGAATGTTCTAATTTCATTCTTTTACAGGTAGCTGTCCAGTTTCCCCAGCATCACTTATTGAAAAGACTGTCTTTATCCATTGTATATTCTTGCCTCCTTTGTCATAGATTAATTGACCATACGTGCATGGGTTTATTTCTTGGCTTTCTGTTCTGTTCCACTGATCTATGTGTCTGTTTTTGTGCCAGTACCACACTGTTTTGGTTACTGTAGCTTTGTAGTATAGTCTGAAGTCAGGGATTTCCCCCAGCTCCATCCTTTGTTTTCAAGATTGTTTTGGCTATTCAGGGTCTTTTGTGTTTCTATACAAAAGAAACACAAATTCAAATTTAATACTTTTAAATTTTAGTTCTGTGAAAAATGCCATTGATAATTTGATAGAGATTGTATTCAATCTGTAGATTGCCTTGGGTATTGTGGTCATTTTAACAGTATTGATTTGTCCAATCCAAGAACACGGTATATCTTTCCATCTGTTTGTGTCATCTTCGATTTCTTTCATCAATGCCTTATAGTTTTCAGAGTACAGGTCTTTTGCCTCCTTAGGTAGATTTCTTCCTAGGTATTTTATTCTTTTCAATGTGATGGTAAATGGGATTGTTTTCTTAATTTTTCTTTCTGATATTTTATTGTAAGTGTATAGAAATGCAACAGATTTCTGTATATTAATTTTGTATCCTACTACTTTACCAAATTTGTTGATGAGCTCTAGTAGTTTTCTGGCGACATCTTTAGGATTTTCTTTAGGACTTTCTATGTATAGTGTCATGTCATCTGCAAACAGTGACAGTTTTACTTCTTCCTTTCCAATTTGGGTTCCTTTTATTTGTTTTTCTTCTCTGATTGCTGTGGTTAGGACTTCCAAAACTATATTGGATAAAAATGGCAAGAGTGGGCATCCTTGTCTTGTTCCTGATCTTAGAGGGAATGCTTTCAGTTTTTCGCCATTGAGTATGATGTTAGCTGTGGGTTTGTCATATACTGCCTTTTTTATGTTGAGATATGTTCCCTCTATGCCCACTTTATGAAGAGGTTTTTTTATCATAAATGGATGTTGAATTTTATCAAAAGCTTTTTCTGCATCTATTGAGATGATCATATGGTTTTTATTCTTCACTTTGTTAATGTGGTGTATCACACTGACTGATTTGTGGATGTTGAAAAGTCCTTGCATCCCTGGGATCAGTCCCTCTTGATCATGGTGTATAATCCTTTTAATGTATTGTTGGATTTGGTTTGCTAGTATTTTGTTGAGGATTTTTGCATCTATGTTTATCAGTGATATTGGCCTGTAATTTTCTTTTTTAGTGATACCTTTGTCTCGTTTTGGTATCATGGTGATGGTGGCCTCACAAAATGAGTTCAGATGTGTTCCTTCCTCTGCAATTTTTTGGAATAGTTTCAGAAGTATAGGTGTTAACTCTTCTCTAAATGTTTGGTAGAATTCACCTGTGAAGCCATCTGGTCCTGGACTTTTGTTTGTCAGGAGTTTTTTAATTAGTGATTCAATTTCAGTACTGGTAATTTGTCTTTTCATATTTTCTATCTCTTCCTGGTTCAGTCTTGGGAGATTGTACCTTTCTAAAACTTTGTTCATTTGTTCTAGACTGTCCATTTTATTAGTGTATAGTTGCTTGTATCAGTCTCTTATGATCCTTTGTATTTCTGTTCTGTTGTTTGTAACTTCTCCTTTTTCATTTCTGATTTTATTGATTTGGGCCCTCTCCCATTTTTTCTTCATGAGTCTGGCTAAAGTTTTATCAATTTGGTTTATCTTTTCAAAGAAACAGCTTTTAGTTTCATTGATCTTTTCTATTGCTTTTTTAGTCTCTATTTCATTTATTTTTGCTCTGATCTTTATAATTTCTTTCCTCCTACTAACTTTGGATTTTGTTTGTTCTTCTTTCTCTAGTTGCTTCAGGTGTAAGGTTAGGTTGTTTATTTGAGATTTTTCTTGTTTCCTAAGGTAAGCTTGTATCACTATAAACTTTCATCTTAGAACTGCTTTTGCTGTGTCCCACAGGTTTTGGATAATCATGTTTTTGTTTTCATTTTTCTCTAGGTATTTTTTGATTTCCTCTTTGATTTTGTCAGTGATCCATTTGTTGTTTAGTAGCGTATTGTTTAGCCCCACGTGTTTGTGTTTTTTTGCAGTTTCTTTCTTGTAGTTAATTTCTAGTCTCAAACTGTTGTGTTTGGAAAAGATGCTTGATATAACTTCAATTTTCTTAAATTTACTGAGGCTTGTTTTGTGGCCTAGCATGTGATCTATTCTGAGGAATGGTCTATGTGCACTTGAAAAGAATGTGTATTCTACTGCTTTTGGATGGAATGCTCTATAAATATCAGTTAAGTCCATTTGGTCTAATGTGTTATTTAAGGCCTGTGTTTCCTTGTTGATTTTCTTTCTGGATGATCTGTCCATTGATATAAGTGGGGTGTTAAATTTCCTTACTATTACTGTGTTACTGTCGATTTCACCTTTTATGTCTGTTAATATTTGCCTTATATATTGAGGTGCTCCTACGTTGGGTGCATATATATTTACAGTTGTTATATCTTCTTCTTGGATTGATCCTTTGATAATTATGTAGTGTCCTCCTTTGTCTCTTATAACAGTCTTTATTTTAAAGTCTATTTTGTCTGATATAAGTATTGCTACTTTGGCTTTCTTTTGATTTCCATTTGCATGGAATACATTTTTCCATCCCCCCACTTTCAATCTGTATGTGTCTCTAGATCTGAAGTGAGTCTCTTGTAGGCAGCATATATACAGGTCTTGCCTTTGTATCCATTCAGTCAGTCTGCGTTTTTTGGTTGAAGCATTTAGTTCATTTACATTTAAGGTAATTATCAATACGTATACTCTCACTGCCTTTTTGTTAATTGTTTGGATTTGTTTTTGTAGGTCTTTTTTCCCCCTTTCTTCTTTTGTTCTCTTCTCTTGTGATTTGATGACTACCTTAGCATTATATTTGGATCCCTTTTTCTTTTTTGTGGATATCTATTATAGAATTTTGGTTTACATTTACCATGAGGTTTTTGTATAGCAGTCTGTACGTATGTGATTGTTTTAAGTTGCTCATCTCTAAATTTCAAATGCATTTTAAATACTCTTCTCCCCTCATGATTATTATTTTTGATATTGTATTTTACACCTAATTTGTTTTGTGTATCCCTTAACTGCTTATTGTGGTTACAGATGATTTTAGTACTTTGTCTTTTAACCTCCCTACTAGCTTTGTGGGTGGATGATTTCCTACCTTTACTGTATGTTTGCCTTTACCAGTGAGCTTTTTCACTTTGTAATTTTCTTGTGTCTAGTTGTGGCCTTTTCTTTTTCACCTAGAGAAGTTCCTTTAACATTTGTTGTAAAGCTGGTTTAGTGGTGCTGAATTCTTTCAGCTTTTGCCTGTCTGAAAAGCTTTTGACTTCATCAAATCTGAATAAAAACCTTGCTGGATAGAGTATTCTTGGTTGTTCTTTTTCCCTTTCATAAGTTTAAATACATTGTGCCACTCCCTTCTGGACTGTGGAGTTTCTGCTGAAAAATCAGCTGATAGCCTTATGGGAGTTCCCCTGTATGTTATTTGTTGTTTTTCCCTTGCTGCTTTTAGTATTCTCTCTTTATCTTTAATTTTTGTCATTTTGATTACAGTATGCCTTGTTGTGTTCCTCCTTGGGTTAATCCTGTGTGGCACACTCTGTGCTTCCTGGACTTGGGTGACTATTACCTTTCCAAGGTTAAGGAATTTTTCAGCTGTTATCTCTTCAAATATTTTCTTGGACACTTTCTCTCTCTCTTCTCCTTCTGGGACCCCTATAATGCAAATATTAGTGTACCTGATGTTGTCCCAGAGGTCCCTTCAACTGTCCACATTTCTTTTCATCCTTTTTTTTTTTCCCTTCATTGGCAGTGATTTTCACTACTCTGTCTTTCCAGCTCAGTGATCTGTTCTTCTGCCTCATTTGGTCTATTATTTATTCCTTCTAGTGTATGTTTCATTTCGGTTATTGTATTCTTCAATTCTGTTTGGTTATTCTTTGTGTGTTCTAATTCTTTTTTTAAAACTTCTAACTTCTTGCTCTGTATATCCATTGTCCTCCTGAGTTCTTTGATCATCTTTACAGTCATTACTCTGAACTCTTTCTAGGGTAGATTGCCTGTCTCCACTTCACTTAGTTCTTCTTCTAGAGTTTTATCTTGTTCCTTCTTCTGGAGCATGTTCCTCTGCTGCCTCAGTCTGTCTAAGTTGCTATTTGTATTTTTATGTGTGTGGTAGGTTAGTTATGTTTCTCAACCTTGGAGAAGTAGCCCTCTGTAGGAGACATCCTATGTGTACCAGCAGTGCACTTGCTTCTCAGCACCCAAGCCATATGCTGTAGTGGTTTCCCCTAAGAGGGTTGTGTGTGTCCTTCTGTTGTGGCGGGCTGACTATGTGGGCAGTCTGGTGGGCTTGGTTGGCCCCTTGTCTGGTTGGTTGCCAGGCCCTGCCTTGTGAGGATGCCGCTGGCTGCTGTTTAGCAGGGCCTGGTCACAAGATGGCTAGTTGTGGAATCCTAGGGGCTTCTGGGGCTAGTGCTGGCTCACTGGTGGGCAGAGTCAGGGTCCTGAAGTCTCTGGGGCTGATTCCCAACCACTGGCAGGTGAAGCCAGATCCTGGGGTTAATGTCAAACTACTGGCAGGCAGAGCTTGTTTCTGGCATCTGAATGCAGAGCCCAGGGATCCCAGAGCTTGTTTCAGATATTTGGGGTGGGAGGGTGCAGTTCCTGACACAGTTGGGTATAAGGTCCAGGGTATCCCAAAGGTTGCATTTGTCTGCTAGTGGGCAGGGCCAGGGCCCAGCTGGTCCCAGTGTAGGGTCTGGTCTGCATTCTGGGGTCATAGTTTTCTTGCTTCTGGTGTCTTCCTCCTGGTGGGTGAGGCTGCTCTAGAGGTTTGTGCAGACTTCCTGGCAGGGGTGGCTGGTGCTTGCCCACTGGTGGGTGGAGCTGGGTCTTGGCCCTCTAGTGGGCTGGCCATGACTAGGGACATATCTGTTGGTGGCTACGGGCTCTTTAGTCTTTAAGCAGCCTGTCTATTGATGGGTCAGGCTATGTCTCTGCCCAGTTAGCTGTTTTGCCTGAGGCATCTCAGCACTGGAGCCTACAGACTGTTGGGTGAGGCCAGGTCTTGGCACTAGTGAGTCAATATGGCAGCTGCCATGAGTGTTCATATAGTTGGTGGCCAATATGTTTACCACCAGTGTCTACGTACCCAGGGTGAGCTACAGCCTCCTCCCCCAGCCCCACTTCTCCAAGAGACTCTGAAAGACCAGCAGGCAGGTCTGGCCCAGGATCCTATCAAATTACTGCTTTTGCCCTGGGTCCTGGTGTGTGTGAGATTTTGTGTTTGTCCTTTAAGAGTGGAGTCTCTATTTCCCCCTATCTTGTGGGTATCCTGCAGTTAAACATCTCTGGTCTTCAAAGCCAAATGCTCTGAGGGCTCATCTTCCTGGTACTGGATCCTCAGGCTGGGGAGCCTGATGTGGGGCTCAGAACTCTAACTCCTATGGGAGAACCTCTGCAATATAATTATTCTCCAGTTTGTGGGTTGCCCACCCACTTGTGATTATATTGCAAGTCTGCCTCTGCTACCCATCTTTTTTTTTATATATAAATTAATTTATTTTATTTATTTATTTTTGGCTGCTTTGGGTCGTCATTGTTGTGTGTGGGCTTTCTCTAGTTGTGACGAGCGGGGGCTATTCTTCATTGCAGTGCACGTGCTTCTCCATGTGGTGGCTTCTCTGGTTGCGGAGCACAGGCTCTAGGCATTTGGGCTTCAGTAGTTGTGGCACGTGGGCTTCAGTAGTTGTGGCTCATGGGCTTAGTTGCTCCATGGCATGTGGGATCTTCCCGGGCCAGGGATCGAACCTGTGTCCCCTGCATTGGCAGGCAGATTCTTAACCACTGCACCACCAGGGAAGTCCCTCTCCTACGCATCTTGTTGTGGTTCCTTCTTTATATCTTTAGTTGTAGAAGATCTTTTCTGGTAGGTTCCAGTTTTTTGGGGTTTTTTTTCATTGATGGTTGTTCTTCAGACAATTGTGATTTTGGTGTGCTCATGAGAGGAGGTGAGCTCAGGTCTTTCTACTCCGCCATCTTGGCTGCTCTCCCCCTATTTCAGTCTTTTTAACAGTTGCATAATAGTTCATGGTATGGATATATCACAGTTGAATAAGGAACATCCCTAATTCCTCACTTAGGTTCTTCCCATGTTTTTGCTTTTCTAAGCCGTAATAAGATAAATATCTTAGCACATGTATCCTTATATAGTAGAGCTGTTATTCTGTTAGATAAATTTTCCCAAATGGGATTTCTGGACAGTTGGTTGTATTGTCTATTAGAAAAGAAAGAACTTGGAGGAAAAAGTGAGCTTTTTATAAATTCGTGCATATTTACTTTGGCTGTAGTTCTCTGAGATGACCATTTTTTGTAGGACCATTTTTTCTAGGTTCTTTTTTGGTCCATTCTGGATGAAATTTTAGGTTAGACAATGGAGGACACATACATTTTGAGGGAGAAAAGAAGGGTAATAGAAGGAATCAGAGAAGAGGGGATGAGGGCCAAAGGAGAAGAGAATTTAAAGAAAGAGAATTGTTCAACAGACTTAGATGCTGTGGAGAGGCGTAGCTTCTATTGATGGGGAGGACTGTGCATGAAATGTCTTATGTGTCTCTCCCGGGCACAAGGTGAGATGGTACTTCTTCCATTCCCTTGATGTTAGGAATGGCCATGTGACTTGTTCTAGTGAGTGAAATGAATGCAGAAGTGACATGTGTCGCTATGAGGCAGAAGACTTTAAGAGCTCCTGGTGCTCAATTTTCCATGTCTCTTTCTCCCTATCAGAGTGACAGGTGACATTCCAGATATGGATATTCCATAAACCAGAGTCCCTGAGTGAGGATGACATATGGCAGAGCGCCCCCCTTACCTCCAAACTAATGTGGGATAGACACATGTAGCATGAATGAGATGTAAATCTTATTGTTTTAAGTCACTAAGGTTTTAGGGTTGTTTGCTTCTTTAGCATAATGTAACCCATTCTGACTGATACAGTCACCTAGAGAAGAGGTTCAGTTGAGAAATCCTGAAGTCTGATCTTGAGGGGGTAAAAAGTAATTAGACTGTAGCTCAGGGGGGTAAAGAGTGGGGTATGTAGTGAGGAAGTGTAAGTAGCAAGTGTTGAGTTCCCTTCAAGATTGCTTAGGGGCTATCAGAATCCAGTTCTGCCAATTAGTTAAAAAGTGCTCTTTGGGGAAATCTAGGAATAATTCCAGAACACTTTAAAAATAAACCAAGAAACATTAACTGCATAAATAATGACAAAATCAAGACATATACTATAGAATTCTATATATATAGAATAAGATTTCAGCAGCTTTTATTCATCTCAGTGTGTACTGAAGATATAAGAATATCACACAATAAATTCCTCAGCATTTAGTTCTAGGAAAAATTTTATTTCTCCAGATGAGATATGTTTCCTTTCATTGGTTAATGAGAATTATGTCAGTATCCCTACAAAACCCTTGTACCCTGTTCCTTTCTTGTCTTGATTGCCAGGGAGTTAAAAGATTATCTTTTACCTGGACTGTTTGGTACAACTCAATCCTCTTAGGGTCTAGCTTGTGGAACAGAGCATGAGGCATGGGGTCATGTCAGAAGATCTGGAGGACCTAGACCACCCAGGGTGGCTGAAAAAGGCTCTGTTACTGATTGTGGCCAAGACAGTTTGGGATATTCTGCAACTGGAAAAGACCCACCTGAAATTGTATGGGAGCAACAGAATTGAGGAAGGGAGTGTGTGTGTGTGTGTGTGTGTGTGTGTGTGTGTGTGTGTGTGTGTGTGCATGCACGTGTGGGGTGTTTGTATTTTACTGAGGATGGCCCTTAAACCAGTGGTCACATAACTAGTAAGATCCAGCAACATCTTGAGAATGATTCAGCTATAGTTGGACAGTCTGAAGGTAGAAAACAATGCTGATAAGGACCAGCAGATAAGACCAGGACTATCTACTTCTCAAGATCAGAATTAAAAAAATTTTTTTATTAGAGTATAATTGATTTACAATGTTCTGTTAGTTTCAGGTGTACAGCAAAGTGAATCAGTTATACATATACATACATCCACTCTTTTTTAGATTCTTTTCCCATATAGGCCATTACAGAGTATTGAGTAGAGTTCCCTGTGCTATACAGTAGGTTCTTATTATTATCTATTTTATATATAGTAGTGTGTATATGTCAATCCCCATTTCCCAATTTATCTCTCCCCCCTCTTACCCCCTGGTAACCATAAGTTTGTTTTCTACATTTGTAATTCTATTTCAATATCAGATTTTTTGAAACTGCTAGTCAAATGTTTTTAGAGGATTATGAAATTGATTTAGAGCATCTCAACTCAAGCTTTTAAAAATAAAATAAAATGGAATAGAAAACATAAGCATGTATCCCATGTAGTAAAAGTAAGGTTTTTTTTTTTCTTTCTAAATGAAACTTCTGTTGAAGTGTGTGTGTGTGTGTGTGTGTGCGCGCGCGCGCGTGTGTGTGCACACGCGTGCCCATGCATGCGCATGTCCTGGGTTGTAATCAAGAATGTATTTCTTACTGTGGGTTCTGGGTCAAAACTATTTGAAAGCCACTGGTCTAGAGATATACAGAACCTAAATCTATTCTATGAGGACAGAGGCAGACCAGTAACATTGAGAAACTAAAGCTGGGTGATACCAAAAGATGGGTGAACTGGACATTATGAAGCTAACACCCATGATAGTACCACTGACTTCTGAGTGATCTGGGCCTTCCCAAACATGAAGACGAGGGGGCAGTTTAACTGAGCCTGCAGCTTTGGCCTGGCTGAACATAGTTGGTTAGAGTCAATAAATGTTCAAATTGGTATACCTTGTCAGTAGCAATTTGTATTAAATCTCTGTCCTTGATCTTGGATCAATTTCCTCCTGCATAACAAGCCAGAGGGATAACCTGAGAGAGAGATCAAAGGTCAAAGGAAAGGAGTGGTGCCGAGCTGAGGGCCTGAGATGAGGCTAGTGTGGTGTGAACAGGGCTGCAGGGGAGGGGAGGTCGAAGGGCTGGGGCTTCAGGACAAAGACCTTGGGGGAGTTGAAGACCCGGTTTTAGGTAGTTCTGTTGCCCAGTGTGAGGGCAAACCTGAGAGGTTCAAGTTCCCACAAAGGACCAAGTATCTTTCCCTTTGTTACATGGCTTTTTGGCATTGTTATTTTATTTTAGGATGATAATGCCTTTGAATTTTTCATTAAAACTTACTTCAAATTCTTTTGCTAAACCAGTAGTATGCAAGTGATAAATAAGTAAATGGAGATTGGTAAGACTATAGCTCATTTTATTTTGTGTCTTAGCCTCTTGTTTCTACTACCCTTTTGAGAGTTTATAGGCTGTAGCTCTTTTCCTATCAGTGAAGTGTTAGAGAGCAGCCAACATCCCCAAAGTGATGCCTATACCTGGGACTCACAGACACTTTGAACTGTCGCCAGAGTTTTCTCTTAAATCATTACCTTCTATCTTTTAAATTTTATTGTAGGCATAATTTTCCAACCTCTGAAGACTGTTCCAACCATGGAACCAGACTTATCACTGAACTGAGATTTTTTCCCCCTTTATTTTCAACGCTCTGGCTTTGCCTGGCATGCTGCAAAGATATTACTCACCCACACTAAAATTGTAATTCTGGGTGTGTACAGTGTGACCACGGTGAAATTGATAATACTGAAGAATTCTGTTTAAGTTATTGTCCGTGATAGAGGACAAAACATGTGCTTGTTTGAACATTAATCTTTCTTTGTTGTTAGGAAGATTATAAGAATGAAAAGATCTTCATTTAGGATAGTAGCATATTTTATTTAACCGAACACTGTTTAATAAATAAGAATACATTTAAGGCAGGATACAACCTAGAGCAATATTTGTTTTTTAAAAAAAATGAATATAAATCTTCACTAAAAAATTAACCTTTGTCACAATGTTAATTGCATTTGGTCAGTACCTTACTCTCTTGCTTATATTTATTTCACTTTATTTACTACTTGCAGAGAAAACTGGTCTGTAAAGATTTACCCTTTGGCCCATTACTGCCTGTAACAATCACTTCAGGAGCTGGTTGGCATCCTGATCATTTGACCTTGTGTGTTCTTAGTTCTGATTAACTCTAAAACTCAGATTTTTCTCACTGTACTACATTGCTAATTTCTTAAAGGACTCAGGCTCTCAATTGCCTTATGAACCTTTAAAACGTATGGGAGAAATCAAAACAAAATAAAATTTAAAATCCAAACATATATTTTTCATAAGCTTCAGTACTGCTTTCCCATTTTTATAACCATTCAAATATATCTTTTCATAAAAGATACAAAATATCTAAGGGAAAAAACCTATATGCTCCTCCTATCTATCCGTGTCCCTACCCGCAAAGAGCCAACAAAAATTTTCTTAAAGGGAGTTTGGTTTGCATGTAGAGACAGCAGAAGTGAACTTTAAAGATAACATGGTTTACTTGTGTGCTGGGATTTCTAATCATTCCTTCTTTGGCTGGCTTGAAAAACTGAAGCGTGCCGTGTCCTGTGTATAACCAGATGTGCATGGCTCCTCATTGCTTTAAACAGTTCCAGATCCTTAGTAATTTGAGTTTATCTCAAAAATTACTGAACTGCATGGCAAGAAATTAAACTAAAAATTACATTCATCCATCACATTTTATGAGCCATGAAAAACTACATGGGGAATAAATCTTTGCAAGCAAGACAGTTTCTGTTATAAGTGGTTCTTCTCACTTCGAATGCATTAATATTCAAAACCATAACCTGCCACGTGCTCAGCTTTGTGTGAGAAGGGGAACAAATCAATCCCCTCCTTCTGTTTACCGAGTTGATTTAACACTGTTCTTGTCTGTGCCTGGGGTGTGGGAAGTACGGCTGCTTCTCCCTTAAAAGGGTAGGAACTCAGGAAACCCCCCAAAGAGGGAGGGAATCAGCACTTATTATGAGCCTGCTAAGGCCAAGCTCAACCCTCCCAACAATTCCAAGAGGATTTTGTTATCCCCACTTTCCAGGGGAGGAGAGTAAAGCTCAGAGAGCCTGTGAAACTCAGGCAAGCTGACCCAGCTGGTAGGTGAGCCAGGTCTGAATCCCAGCTCGGTGGAACTCCAAACCCTCCTTGGATTCCTGCATGACCCTGCTCAAAAAGCTATCAAAGGAGGCCAGAAAACGATGCCTCAAGCAACTGGAGCCCTTTGAGTGACTACAGAATGGAGGATGGAGGATTCTGCCTGTCACCAATTTATAGACAGCTCCTTCACTCTGCCCACAGTTTACCCAGAAATCATAGCGAGCTCTTTACTCTCTGTGTGATCGTCTGAGTTGTGAGTGGGAAGGTCATGAGTGACTCATGCCCTGTGCACCCACACAGCCCCCGGAAATGTACGGGAAGCTTCCACCTCAACACGTTCTGAAGGAGTTCATTCCTCCTGGATGACATCGTTGATCCCTAGGTGACTGGCTGGCCCACCCTTCCCCACCTCCGAAGGGACATCAAAGTCTGAATAAATGTTTTTCAAGCTGAAGCCCACTCTCTCTACCTTTTGTAGAAAGTCAAGTTGTAGTCTCCTTGGTTGGCGACCTATCACAGGGCACCGTGGTCTTGCAGCTCTTCCCAGCTCTCTGCTTAAACCCTGGGCACTGATTGGTGCTTATGGGAAGAAACCAGGGAGCAGTTCCTCCTGCAAGCTATCCCGAGTTCAAAGTTATTTAAGCAGCCACCTCGGTGGGTATCTGTGTTCCATGGCAGAGAAAAATCTCGAGCCTTTTCCACAATCAAGATGACTTCTTTGTAATCAACCAAAACTGTAACTGTTTTTCTGGCCCATTTGTGAGAGGCTAGCATGCCTGGTCACCCAACTGCCCTCACAGGCCAGCAGGTCCCCCCGTGTGATACCCTGTGACAGCTTCTGGAGAAAGTGTAATATTGTGAATGACATTCTTATCTCTATCCACAGCCCAGCATCCCCTGTTGTCCACTCTTTAGCCTCCCTAACATCTTCTAGATCCTCAGCCCCTTGTTTGTCCATTGCACCCACCTTGCCAATCAGCTTCCCTGCCTCTGCTCATCAGCCGCTAAGCCTTCCTGGAGCAAATTCACACACCCAGGCCAAACGGTGCTACAATTCAAACAGTCACATTTGAAGCTTTAGCGGAGCTCTCAACACAGCTTAGCAATAAACAGTCATCCTGGGTGATCTCCCATCACATTCACCCCCTCAGGGACTGACCTGAAGTTCTTCCACTGTCCCTGGGATCAGCCATCACTCCTATCCCCTCTCCCTACCCCCTCCAATTCTTGCAGCAGGCTTCTAAGTTAAAATTCTGAGCTCCTTGAAGGTAGGGATCATGTCTTGTTTGCATTTGTGGCAATAATGTGTTGAATAAATGATTGCAATGGGAAAACAGACTAAAACTGTTTAACCCAGGTTCCCACAAATTCATTCCTCTCTCCCATGAATCCTAATCAAGGAGAAAGGGTAGGGAGACTAATTTAAATTGAGCACAAGACCGTTCTCTAAGCCCTGTGATCAGCACTTTTACATATATTATCTCATGTAATCCTCGCCCAAGTCTGTGAGGTAGATACTATTTCCATTTTGCATGTACAGAAAAGCAAGCGGTCCACATTCATCTAATTCCACAGCTCATGCATTTTCCATGCTTTTGCTATCTAACTTCCCACCTGCCCTTTCATCTTTATCTCTTCAATTTCTCTAATAACCAAGGGAGTTTATGAACAGTTGGTGTTGGTAGAAGCACTTTAGGAAGAGGCAGCATTTGGGTTGGACTCTGCAGATAACAAGAGGGAGAGGTTCCCCAAACTTTAAAACTCTCTGATGATACACGGCAAAGGAGACAAGAAGGGTCTGGGGTTGTATATTAGTTTGAACACATTTTATTTTGATTGCAAGTGATAGACACCAGCTTAAAATAAAGAAAAAAAAAAAAGGAAATTGTTGTATCAAGTACCTAGGAAATCCGAGGTACATTTCGGGATGTTTGGATAAAGAGCTTTAACAGTGTCATCAGCATGTAGCTGCCCCCCACTCTGTCCAGGTTTGTTTCCACTGGGTGTTGGCTGATCATAAGGCAGGGTGTCTCTGCACGGTGGCGACCCCTGCATCTCTAGGCCACACTGCCCTCCTGACACTGCCCACTTTGCACCCCCTCATCCCAACTCCAAACTCTCATCTCTGTCTGAGCTCCTTGAGAGCAAAGTCTATACCTTCAGCTGTATTCCCAGGGCCTGGCCCAGTAAAAAGCTCACTGAAAAGATGAATGAATACAACCCGCCGTTCCTCTTAAAGTCCAGACTGGCCAAGTTCACGGCTAGGGGGGAACGTGGGCAGTCAGAACAGATCTAAGATGAGGTTTCTCTGTGTATCTTTCGACTTTGTTTTTAATTCTAGCACTGTTTGCCTTTGTTCTCCAGTGATTTTTGGCAGACCTTTTCTTTCCTTAACCACCAATCAAGAGTTGGCTGAGGGAGGGGAAAACAGGAAGCGACCGCTAATGGGTGCAGGGCTTCTTTTAGAGGAGAAGAAAATGCTCTAAAATTAGATTGTGGTGATGACTGCACAACTCTGTGGATGTACTAAGAAGCAGTGAATTGTATGCTTTAAACGGATGAATTGTATGGAATGTGAATTATGTCTCAATAAAATGGTTTTAAAAAAAAGAGAGGGGAAGAAATCCAGAAGAGGGTAATATTATAACATAGAATAAACAGAATTACCATATATTGTAGACAGCCCCACACCCCACCACCACCCAGGGTGCGCTGCACTGCTACAGACCAAGGGGCTCTATGACAACTTTCTCCCTTCCGTTGGAAAGATGAGAAGGAAGCTGTTTTCCATATGCTCCCAGGCAACATGAATTAAGCTGCCACTCTTGCCACTGCTTTTCCTAAGAGATTCAGAGAGGTGAGATTAAGAGGTGGGACTGGGGACGGCACCGGAATGCCCTGGGACACAGTGTACCACAGGCATTTCTGGAGAAGCCTCAAGACCGCACCCTGAGAAAAGAGACCAGGAGAACAGAGATGTCTGCCTTGCATCTGGCCTCTTAAATATGGCTGATGCACCATGTATCACGCTCTAGCTGGCAAGTCAAGTCCACTTGTTCTAAGTAACAGTCCCAAACCACAGCCAAATACTCAAACCTGGCGTTCTCACATTCATTTTCCAGACCTCGGTTCCACAGCTTTCGGCTGCTTCTTTTTAGTTTAGACAAACCATTTGGACTCCACTTTGGCTCATAAGGACCCAACTTTCCACTCAGAATTTGGGACCACTCTTTCTTTGGATTATGGTGTCTCCCCCAAAACCTTGTCTGGAAGGAACGAAACCAACTCATCCTAGTTTGCCCAGTTTTAAAATGGAAATTCTTGATTCTCTGAAAACACTTCGGTCCTGGACAAACCAGGGTAGTTAGTCACTAGTTAGGAGATCTTCAGAAAACCCAGATGGCCAGGCTAATACCGCCACCCCTACGTGCAGCTGAGGAAACCTTCATAATCCACTGACGCAGCATCTCACCCACAAGATGAGAGACAACAACTGCTTCTGTCACATAGGGTAGTTTTGAGAAGTCAGTGAAAGAGAACACGCCAAGTACTTACTGCCTTGTAGTAAGTTGTCAATAAATATTTATGATTGGTGTTGTTGTTGTTAATATTATTAATATTATTATTTAGACCCATATCCTAGAAGAGGCAAATTAGTATAACCCTGTAGGAGAGTTTAGGAAATGGTGCTGAAGAATCAATGAAAACTAATGTTCCACTAGATAAAACGAACAAGATTAGAACTTGGGAGTCATGGAGATGCCTCTCTCTGTAGCGATAACCAAACTAAGATAGATTATTTGATGTGAATTAAACAGTGTTTGGAAAGCATATTTAAGATCTTCCCAAGAGTGCTTGAGAAAGGGGACTGATGCCAATCCCACCCTATTACATGAAGTAAACCACCTGAAGACATGAAGAATGCACTACTTAACATCTTGCCTTTGGCAACTAACACCTCTTGACTGCCAACTGATTCAGAATCTCTGAGAGTGAATCCCAGAAACCCACACCATTAACATGTTCCTTGGATGATTCTTACACTCACTGAAGTTTGAGAAGCCTACCTAGACCTTGGCTCCTGGTGGATAGAAATTGTACCTTGTTCACTCCTGTGCCTCCACCTCCACCCAGAACTGACCTGTGCCTAATAGGTGCTCCCCAAATGTGTATTTATCAATTCGTCCTTTCATTTCTGATGCTAGCCTGCGAAGTGTTTCTCTGGGATGAGACACCAACACATGTTCTAGTCACTGAGGCATTTATTTAAACTAGTTTTTCACCCCGGTGGTAATGATTAGGGCTGAGAACGCTTTGAAAATTAACAAATTTCATAAAGAAAGGAACAAGTTAAGTTTGTGCAGGCAAGACGCTTTGATTAGATGGAAACAGCACTTTAAAAACAATCACCCGGCCTGCTAAGGAAGGTATACTTGCACTTCTCAAATTAATGCCATCTGGTTATCCAGGGCAACACAAACGGCCCTCCCAAGGAACACCAGGCACTGGGATGAGGACGAGTAATCTAATTCTCCATGATACTTCCATCTCCATTTTAATATGGAAAATCTCGATGAAATGGATTCTGAAAGAACAGATTTTCGTTATTGAAAAGCCATGTCAGAATAAATTAGCATGAAGAAGAAGCAGGAAAACACTAGATTGGATTATTCAGAACAATTTGATTATCCACCTATTGGCAAAGCTGTTTCTTATGCATTTAATAGCCGTTAGCGACACTAAGTATTGTTCTTTCTGCTAGTGAAAAAGTTGATTTATCAATCCTGTCTGGGTAGTTAATTTGAACACTTTGCCTGCTATTTCCATGTCATTTGGTTATTTTGCATTTTGGGTCAGTCGTGATTGTAGCGGAGCAGTGGTTGAAAGAGGGATCTAATATTTGTAGGTTCAGCTCAGCCTCAGAGCCATCACACCTGAGCCTACACCAAGCAGGAACCTACCTGGAGTATACTGTCAAAGGAGAGGGAAGGGCAAAATGGATCCAGATTGGCATATTTGGGGGTTGTGGGCAAGACCTGCTCCTTTTGGGGGTGAGCCAGGGGGGTGGCCCCAGAGACGTGAACTGCTGGGGTCTCGGGGAGACAGTGAGGGGTGATGGAGATTGCTCACAAGCTGATGTCAGGGCCGCCGGGTCTCTTAGATAAGGATGGGGCTCCAAAGCCTTCCCTCCAAGGTGGCATGGGCAAGTCTCCCCTCCTTTTCTCCCCCCTCCCCACTAACTTCCATGCCGCCCTCAGGCTGCCCTCGTAAGATTCAGATTCGTCTACTCTTTCTCTGATGCTTACTGTATTCCAAGCTCAGCGTTAGTCTCCTTTACTGTCATTACTATTCACGTGGAATCGGGTGTTAGAAAATATACACGTAAAACAGGAAAAGCAGCCAAGCATTTGCTTTATGATTTTCAGTCTTCTTGCCTGAATTCTTGGCTAGAGGGCAGGGATCGTGTCTTGTTCATCCAGCCACTGAGTGCTTCGCACTTGGCAGGCACATGATAAATGGGCCGTGAGCGGATAAACTGGTGGGCAGTAACCCTGTGGCATTGGTCTTATTGTTCCCATTTTATAGATGAGGAGACTGAAACTCAGAGTTTAAATGATGTGCCTGTGGATCTCACAGCTAAGGTGTGGACTGCAGAGCCTAGCTCAATGTCGTCTTCTGGCTGAGTACCATGATGGGTGGGTTGAGGACTAAGCCTTCATGCCCTCTTCTATACTACACGTCTATGGATCCCATTTCTCTCTACCAGGGGCATTGCTCAGGGAAATACCTGGGGTCCTCTATCCTTCACCAAAGAAACTCAATTTAGCCCCATCCCTTCCTGACGGGTGGCTTTTCTCAAGTGGCAGAGCTGACTCTCCTCATTGCCCAGTAACTCTTCTCTTCTGATGGTCTTTCTGGTCTGCAGGCTTTGCTGGGCTCTGGTTGAACATGGCTCCCTTTGTATTACTGCATTGGGCCACACACCACCACCACCACCCCCCGCCCCAGCACCCCCCACTGCAGCTGCTTCCCCCGGAGGATCTGCAGCTCCAAGCATTGGGCCCCTAGCATCTGCAGTGTGCCACTGGGGCTTCTGCCCTGGTCTCTGAAGGAGCAGAGCTCCAAGTGTCTCTGCCACAGATTTCCTGTCTGCCCAAGACTGTGTTCAGAGAACCACGATGGGTTTATAAAGTGAGAGGTGGGAGTAGGATGGAACAAAATGCTGGAGAAGCCACTAGGATCATATCATGAAGAATTTTATGTATCATGTTATGTTATTCTACTCTCTCTGAAGGCAACTAATTCATTGGGTATCACCCCCAAATTCCCTAACTCAACATCTATGGAATGGGGTAAAACGTCTTCTCCAAACGGAATCACTCTCTATGACAACTAATCAATCACAGGAACGTCTCTTCCCCAGAGCCTAGACAGAGGACTGAAATTCTTTCCTATAGAGTCTCCCAGGCAGCCGCTACCGATGCACTGGCTTGGCACATGAGATAAAATCTATCTGCCATCCTGATTCTAGGCTTGCCTGCCATTTCCATAAATAGAGAGAGAAAGATCCTCTCATCCAGGTAGCCCCAATCAATCCCCCTGCCCCCGCCCCCTCCTTGTTCCAGGGATCTATATACAAATAACCCTCCAAGGTTAGTCATGCACTCACCCTCTCCCATTGCCAAGTCCCCAGAGGACAAACCCTCACCCACTCTAAGACCAATAGCATCTGTGGCTTTCTCAGAGGTCCTGTGCCATGGTAAACCTCTGGCTTGGAATCAGGCTTTCCCCCTAAGCTCTCTTGGACTTTCACTAATCAGGGGTCTAATCTTCCTCCCTCCATCAATATCAAATGGTAGAGCCCATTTTCCAAAGTGGGATAAAGGCAGCATGAAGTCAGTGGGCATGACGTAGCCATTGACCAGCACAGTGCTTCATTAAATGAGAGCTTATGATTCTGCCCAACAGTTCCGTCTGGGCTCCCCGGTAGTTCCGATTTCCTTTGTTAGGAGAGAGGAGTTAGGGCTCAGGATTTGGAGCTTCTCCCAGGGCCGCTTGGAGGCGAGCAGCTGGAGCTTTGACAGCTCCAAAAGGTGATGTGGGGACCCATCGCTGCCTCTCGTTGAGGCCCGGGCTGCAGGACTAGGATTCTGTTAACAAATCACAGCAAATGCAGACGGTTGTCATCCATGAACAGAAGGCCGATGTGTGAGGAATTGTAAAGTGGAGTTTGTTCAGCCCCAATTAAATCCTGTTTTACAAATTCCATCCGACTCCTCCACAGGAGAAAGCTCATTAAATTTTTTCACACCAAGCCAGCCTAGGTGGCAGTGCTGGGCTGCGCTGGGGGGCTCGGCTCTCGAGGAAGGCTGTCAGAGCAGAGTTCTGTGGTTTCTTAGAAACGGCCAAAGGATTTATGTGGGATAACTAAGTACCAGAAAGACGAGGTTATTTCTAAGCAGGTATCAGAAAATAAAACGACGGGCATGAAATGGGAAATATAATCTTTGAAGAGACGCATTTGTGCAACCCAGGGTCTCACAAATCAAGAGAAAAGATTTTTTTTCATTGTCTTGGCTTCTTTAGAGAAGGCTAATTCTCTCCAGTCAGGGATACCCAGCGAGCATTATGGGCTTTATAATGGCTTGTGATTAAAGCAATTTTAAAAAGAACGTCACAGATAAAGCGTCCTGGGTTGTCTTTGAGCTGCTGAATGGGTCACCTAAGGATTACTCTGTTATTCACTCAGCACCTGGCCAGGAACTGGGAATCATTTAAATATCCTAATGTTAGGACGTCCTCTCCTCCAGTCACCTTTTCCCCTCCTAGGTACCCAGGAAGTGCCACGTAGGGGGCACAGAACCAAATTCTCACTCTTTGCTCCTGACCTGGAGTCAGCCTCAAATGCATCCCCACTGCCGTCCTGTTTTTCCCCCCTTGTAAGCAGGGCTGTCCAGCAAGGCCCCTTCGCACCCTCACTGAGGCCTAGGGCAGCTTTAATCCAAGCAGCCAGCTCCTGCCCCTCCTCCTCTGGCCTTGCTGGACCCCGGTCAGCCCTCCAGAGCCAAAGGGACCTCCCATGCACAAGGCCTCCCCAGACTCAGGTCTGGCTATTAACAATGCATCGTAAAGGGGGAGGAGGAGGGAGAGTGGAAAGGGGCGGAAATACCATTACCACGACCTCACCCTGAACCTGAGGTTTGCCTTAGGACAGACCTCCGGGGGTCACAGAGGAAGAGTACGGCACAGGGGGCTGGTGAGGAGCAGAGGGTAGAAGAAGGGTGACCACCTGCTCTCTCCCTCCCTTCCTTCCTTCTGCTTACTTTTTAAAAGTCTAATTAGGTGAGAGTAAAATAAATGAAAGAGCCAAGGCTTCCACCCCACTTCAGAAACCTACCTTGCTTTGCTTAGTCATTCAGTTCCTGTAGATTTACTATTGGCAAAAGGACACATTACTTATGAAGAAAGGAAATAGAAAACCTGTCTTTTCTGCAACGTTTCCTTTTGGAACCAACGAGGCCCTGTGTAGAATTCTGGCAGAGTTAACCAAGAACAGAGCGTTGCTGCCTTTCATCCTCAGGCAGATTTAAAGAACAAGGGAGTGAAAAGTGCATCTATTAGACGAAAGCTGAACACCCTTCTTCTCTACTTTTGTTTTTTTGTGCTCAAACAGGAGATCTGGGGTTCTCTCGGCTGGCAGATTTCCCAGAGAACTTCCAGCCCAGGTACTTGGATACAGAGAGTCTCAACAGGACTGAGCCAGCAAGACTGAGTCTGAGGGCAAAGCCTCAGACGGTTGGAAGTCAAGAACTGGCCCAGCTGAGGCAGGCAGGGCCAAGGCTTGCCAGGCCAATGTCAGAAACAAACTATCCAAGCAAAGAATGAAAGTCAGGGAGCTGTTGGAAAGGGGGTGGGCGGTGTTGGGCATTGGTAGGCCTATAGAGCAAGATGATACAGTTCAATGCCCATGAAGGTCCAGCTGGTGAATGAAATGAGGGCAGAGGGAAGGGTGTAAGGCAATAGGGACTGGTGAGGACTGCGTCAAACTGGAAGCTAAGTGCCTCTGCCTGAAGGACGCTGACTCTCCTCAGATCCAGTAGATTGTGACCATGAAGGAATGCTGGCCCAGTATCACCAGATCTTCCCATTTTTAAAGAAAAGCATGGAATCTTGATTTTAAATTCCCAGGTTTAAAATACTGGGCAAGTCAACAAAATACAGATGGGTTTGGATGACATGACACAAGTCTATGACCTGTAAAAAAAAAAAAAATTTAAATGTCAAGGCAAAATGAGAGAAGCAGGCACAAAGCCAAAGGCGGCACAGAGGGAAGTAGTTAAGGCTCCAGGAAGAGGTGAGGTTAGGGGGAGGGAAAGGGCCAGCTTTAGGGGAGGTACACAGAGCATGGCCACCATGTCTTTCAACACAACCTTTCTGTACTGTCCTGGGAGCTTCCTGCTGCAGCCCCCTCTCTGCTGCTGAAGGACAGAGGAGCAGCCTGATACCAGAGTGATCAGAGTATGAGAGCCTGATACAGAGTTACAACAGCCTAAAACCCCTATGAGATCTGGATCCCCAGACTCTCTTGTATCATCTCTTCCTGCTCGCCTTCCTTTCCCCTGCTCCAGCCACATCGGCCCCTTTGTGGTTCCTTGAACCACAGGCACACTTCTCCTGTAAGGCCTCTGCACTGGCTGTTCCTTCTGCTTAGAACAATCTTCCCCCAGATACCCACACGGCCAATTCCCTACCTCCTTCGCGTCTCCGCTCCACGTCACCTTTTGACCTCTCTGTTTAAAATTTCAACCTGCAACTGCACCTGGTTGGCTTTCCCAGTGCCTATTTTCTTTTTCCAAATCACTTGTCACCTTCAAAATACTATGCAATTTACCTATTTATTATTTGTTGTCTGTCTCATGAAACTAGAAGGAAAGTTCCTCCAACGTGAAGATTCGTGTTTGTTTTGTTCATTGATGTATTGCTGGAACAATGTTTTTCACATATGGGGTGTTCAGAAAATACTTACTGAAAGAAAGTATGAATTCCTATTTCTTCCTTCTGTCCTGTGGCTCTAGAGCTGTGATTTTGACGAGGTTCTCTTTTCTTCTGTATATCATTCCTCCTCTGTCTTTCCCAGAACTCAGTCCAAGCCAGCAAATGTTAATTGAGCCATCATGCTGTGTCAAGTCTCAGAGGAGATGTGAAGGCACAGGGACAAAGGAGGGACAAAGTCTCTACCCTGGAGGAACTTATAATCTAAGGGGAGGTGCAGACACAACAACTAATAACCATCATGCACAGGGGTGTATATAGGTGCTGTGGGGAAACAGAGGAGGGCCACTTGTGCGGGGCCTTAAAAGATGTGCAGTTTACCAAAAGAAAAGGATGCCATGGGAACTTCCCTGGCGGTCCAGTGGTTAAGACGACACGCTTCCAGTGCAGGGGCCATGGGTTTGATCACTGGTCGGGGAACTAAGATCCCACATGCTGTGCGGCGGGGCCAAAGAAAAAAAGAAAAAAGAAAAGAATGCCATAGACATCTAGGGGATGGGGGTAGAGACGGGGTAGAAGGAAATCAACAGGAATAATGCTGTGAACTTAATTTTGTGGAGTATTTAAAATTACTTATAGGACGTTGTCTTATGCTCTTGTGGAAATAGGTCCATTGGTATTTTGATGCTTTCCATGACTTTGTAATCAAAGTTTGCAAATTAAATATTTCCAAAACTGTTCTTTGCTCTGTCTCCTCTTCTTCTGACTGGAGAACTGTTCTGGTAATGTGGACCTCTGACCCCAGGCTGGTAATAAGTTTCTTGGACTTGAACTGCAAGGTATGTTCTTTATCTCATATTCTGATTGTAAACACAATTTTCCACTTAGAAACAGAAGTTTTATTGAAACACGGAAACAAGTGATGTGAACAAAGCACAATTTCTATATGTTACTTGTATTGTGTCAGCTCTTCTAAAACAAAATAAACTCTTAGATACACGACCTTCAGTACTTCCTCCTTTTACCACAGTTATCAGGCATTCTGACTTCTGCATTGAAACTCTGAAGGTTTTTTTCTGTTTTTGTTTTTCCTGAAACTGATTTAATTATTCAACAGGCACTCTCAGACCTATTCAATGGAAAGTTGTGAGTTTGCCTTTCTACAGTTTCCTGGGTGGTTTTTCCTACATGACAGGAATGAAAAATTAAACTCTCATGTCAAATTGGAATGCTTCTGGAAGTAGGAGGAACCCTCTGACTTTTTAAGCTCTCAGACTCCCTGAATAAAAGGAAGTGATTATTCCTTTGTCTCCTGAAGCAGAGTGAAGCATGTTCCCCACAAGAGGTATTTTAAATGTTCTAAATGTGACTTGAACCAATGTAAGAATAGTACTTCTCAGGAACAACTTGAGCTCCTACATTGGCACCTTTAAAAAATTTCTTTTTATAAATTCAGACTTACGTTGAGTATAGCCCTTTAACGAAAAAACCTTAAATACAGATTTGGAAATAAATTAGGTTTTTTTTTTCAGCCACAATAAGCAAATATTTGCTGAGTCCCTCATTATACAGACATTCTACCAGGTGCTGGAGATACAGAATGAATAAGATATAACCCTTTTTTAAAAAGGTGTTCAGTTCATAAGTCAGGTAGCTACAGATTCACATACAATGCACATTTCTATATATATTCTCTCTATATATAATAAAACAGTTGCATTATAAATACAAAGAAAATCATGTGTATATAGATGAAGGTACAAGCCTTAAAAACAAAGTCTAATTTAAAAAAATTAAGAGAGAACACTCATATATACAGAGAACTTCTGAGGAAAAATATCTGAAGCAAACCATATTTTTGTTTCTTTGTGGGTAAATATGAAGAATTTTTAACCCTAGATTCTACAGAGAGACATTTAAAAGCAGGACATAGAAAGTATTAAATATAAACAGAAAGGGCTTCTAAGTAATGGAGAGAAGCTCCTCTTAGTCATAATTAACACAGAAATTATTATTTTTCCTCCTCAATCCAATCCTGAAGCCAATAGCTATAGTACTACAGGGGGAAAAGACACCTATAGTAGGAGATTTTATGCAGGCTATTCACATGGTAAATACAGATGAGTGAAATAGCCAAGAGATACCTCAAAAGCTAGAATTAAAATGCATTGGTGGCAACTTTAATCTTTGAAGACTGAGATTTGTGCAATTACAGAGAGAGAAAGGGAGAAGTAGACTGATTTTGGTACAAGGGTGTGGCTGGGGTCATGTGAATGGGTGTAGATCAGCATGGGGACAGTGAATATGACAAAGAAAGGAGATCTGGACCTAAATCAGATAATATCAGATTTCCTAGATTTTAACACATCTTCAGTTATAACCCACCATTAATTTAGAAACAGCTCAGGAGAAACAAACACTACTTTAAAGAATGCAATTCAAAAAATTTCTGCTCAGCTTTATCTGTATAATTATACGGTACTTT
The DNA here is from genome assembly GCF_949987535.1 of Balaenoptera acutorostrata. Lineage (NCBI taxonomy): Eukaryota > Metazoa > Chordata > Mammalia > Artiodactyla > Balaenopteridae > Balaenoptera > Balaenoptera acutorostrata. The sequence goes on along the minus strand of NC_080072.1, from coordinate 43,547,319 downwards.
CTTTTTTAAAGAAAGACAATCAACTCTTAAGTCTAAGATTTTTCCAAACAATGAATTCACATTTTTTTCTGAACTATTTTTGGCCAATAGTGATGCTTACCATCACACGATATATTGATTTTTCACAAAAAACACTTTTGACTTCTTTGGCATCTTTATTATCTTTAGGATTGGCAATATAATTTTGAGTCATATAAAAGAAAACCTTGTCTGCATTTCCAATTTGGCTACTGTAGTCTACCCCCACCCCCAACCAACATTGAATTATTAGAAATTAAACTGGTAGTGTTGAGTAGAGAGACTTAAACCAGGTACAGCAAAGGGCATTTTCCTGGTACCCAAGATGTACAGCTTAAATAAACACCCTCATAGCTGGGCAGTAACTGAAAAACCCTTTTCTGGGTGTGTATGTGATATGCCACCAAGAAACGTTTCATATATGCATTTCTTTTTATTCAAGACAAAGTAAGATCTTGAAACCTAATTTCTATGAGCCCTGTGTTCTTTCTTCTAGAGCAGAAGGGAACTATTGTGCAGCTACTGGGTGCCAGGCATTGGGCTGGCACCTTCTAGCCACCAGTTTCATTTATTTTTCACAATGACTCTGAAAAGTGTTATTCTACTCTTTTTGTAATTGGAGAAATGGAGAGTCAAAAAGTTATATAATTTGTTTGAAGTTACGTAGACAGTTTAGAGTTCAAACCTGGATTTGACTGGTTCTGAAGTCCCTGAAGTCAAATAAGTCTTCAGCTGTGGTTGTCTTCCTCTGTAGTCAAATGAAGAATGGGTCATGGGAACTCATTAGAACCACATCCTTGACAACTATTCTGTCCTCTGCTGTCCAATCTACCCTAATCTGTCTGGATCAGTTCACTCCATCTGGTGCCCTGACACAGGAACCATCTGACCCAATGCCTCTTCCCTGCGCATTTCTTTGACCTAAGGGGTGGATTTCCATCCTTTAAGGCCCTTGAGATCTTTACTGATGGCACCCTTCCCCCAATCACTTACTATTTCTTTCTTCTTTATAACTGCATACATTTTTGATCCTCTCTTATGGCACTTATATTCTATCGTGAATTATATAATTGTCTTACTTTCTCCCCATTTTATTGGGAGGCCATGAGACCAGCATTCCATGAGACCAGTGCCCATGGTTTTGTAGACCCTTCGAAGAGGGTCTGTCAGAAGTATCAGCCATATGACTAATCTTTCTTCCCAGACACAGGAACATTCAAGTCACGTGAGCAACTCACTGGTTGCCTGGTCCATTGACACTTCCTTCCAGATCTGCAATGCCTTGTTAATTAAAGTACTTCCAATGACTACTACCCCAGTCAATATTCAGAAGAACTATGGGTCACCCAAAAGAATTTTTAGGAAATCCTTTGATGTAGCAAAAACAGTGCAAGATATATTCTACATATATATTGTATTTATATAGGTAACTTATAGTTGTAACTATATTAGTAACACCAAGTTGGTGCTTAACCCTGCCTCTCTGAACATTTCCGTTCTAGAATTACATGAAGGGAAAGAGAAATGATCTTTTCAACCTAAATTTATGCTAATCAAAAGAGAAGCAGTAATACGCCTCAAACCAAAACAGAATGCAAAAAAATGACTCCTTAGATAAGGAATTGCTTCTGTCAGAAATGGCTTCTAGCCAAACAAATTAAAGGGAGCAGAGGAAGACTTAAAAGTCTCTGTCAGGTAGGTTGGTTTAGCCAGCATGAAATCTGCTTAAAATCCCAACACTTGCCACATTTCCACCTCAAGCATTGCAGTCTATACCTTTCAAGGTAACAGATCATCAAAGCTATGTCTTTGCCATTCACCTTCCCTCTTTGATGTATATTGACCCATCTCTTATCACTTCTACAACCCACTACTCAGTCCTGACGCTCCAATACGTCAAAACCAAGTTTACCACCAAAGAATCATACAACTACCAATGATACCATGACCCACATTAGTCGCTGTTTCTTGGGAAATGTTGAGGCCAAAAGAATGGATATGATAGGTCACCTCAAAGCTTAGGAACATCTCCACGTGCATGGAAGATCAGCAGTAAAGAAGCCTGTTTACATTAGTCTTAATAGCTTCACGACCAGATTTATTATGACAGAATCTCACCCTCTCCCACAGCCACCCAGCGTTCGTTGCTCTTGCTCTAGTGAAGGCAATTAGCCTCCTTTGGAACACAATTTGGAAAACATTAATGTCCCCTTCTGGTTCATGGCTACAGCCCTTCTTTCATCCTCAATTTTCTGGCAAGACTTACTCAGGAGATCTCACCCCAATATCCTCCCCTAAAGAAGTTTTATTTTAAGAAATATAGTTTGACAATAAAAATACGGTAAGGATATGGGCTCTAACAGTCTCTGCCAAGGGCAGTCATCTCATTAAGCCTCAGTAGTGCCTGCAAATGTGGCACTCTAAAATTTTCATATAAAATTAAAACTCCAAAAGTATTTTATGTAAGAGTAGGTGGCTTTTTGTTTTGTGCGATAGCTCCTTATGGAACTATTTGAATAAAGTAGTTGTTTGGGAAGCTACCTTTTAATATACTTTCTTTCATCAGCAAACTTTGGTCTTTTTGGAGATACTGTATGATTTTCAGAATAATTCACATCAGAGAAAAATGTCTTGTTTGAAGAACATTGAGTGACTTCTCACTTCAAAGTATGTCAGTCTGTCTATTCCTAAAAGCTCAAAGGAATGCTCCTAGAGTCTATCCAGAGCCTACAGAGGAGGTTGAACTTTCAAATGTTCATTATTCAGTCAGTTAGTGGGTAAACATTTATGGAGACCCTACTTTCTGCCAGATTCTGTTCCTAATGCTGGAGATAATAGTAAACAAAGACAGAAAAGCTACATGGACTCTTGGATCTTATACTCCAGCAGAAAGGAATAAGAAATAAATAAACGAGAGCATCTCAGCAAGTAATAAGCACTCTGGAGGAAATAAAGCGGAGTGAAGTGAAGGAAGGTGGATTGTGGAGGCAGGAGAAGAGAGGCCTCTCTGAGGAGGTGATGCTTGAACTGAAACGAGAATGAGTCGACGGAGCCAGCTTTGAGTAAGGGAAGAAGACTGGGTACAGAAGGTGCAGCAGGTGCAAAAGCCCTGAGATGGGAGCAAGCTTGGGATTTTCCAGGTCCAGAAAGAACGTTTCTGTGCTTGTATGTGTCACAAGGGAGGGTGTGCGCCTCGGTATGAAGTTAGAGAGGTGGTCAGGGACCAGACCAGGCAGGGTCCTGAAGGCTAGGGCAAGGCACTGCATTTTATTCCAGGATAATGGGAAACCATCGGAGGGCTGCATCAGGGGAGTGGTACTGTCTGATTTATACCTCACCAGTCTGCACCAGTACTAAAATAACTCTTGACAGCATTTTATTTCGAAGCTTGAGATCTATCCCCACCACTCCCACATGCCTATCAACTTTGGCTGAATCCCCAAGTTCAAGCCTCAGCAGTCACCAATCCTCTTCTATGGCTTCATCTCCTCATATCCCACTCTTTTTCCTCAAAATGATTCTACTCTGTCTTTTAGATTCCCCCAACTCCAGAATAAACTCCCCTTTCTTCTCAATATCCTCACTATTTATTCCTTCACCTTCTTATCTCAACTGAGAGACAAGACTGTCTTTGTACGCTCTGTTTTCTGCATTCCTCCTGAGCATTACCAGCTTGTTCTCCTGAGGGCATGGGTGGACAGTGGGCACCCTCTTTCCTCCACATGGTTGCTTCCACATCCTGCTGCCTCACCCTTGCCTTCCTTGATGATGCTCTATTCTGTTTTATAACATATCTGTCTGGCAGTTTCTTCCAAGTCATCTTTGTTAGTTCATTTCCCCCAGCACCTTAAGTTTTTGGGTGCTCGTGACTCTTTCCTGGACTCCCTTTCCTTCTTACTTTATACTCTTTTCCTGGTTTAATCTAATTCACCCCCACCCCACAGATTCAATCTTCATCTATAACCTGAAGACTCTTGAATCCATGTTTCTGGTTCAGACTTCTTTCTCAAGTTCCAGATTCTTAAATCAAACTGCCTCTCAGAAACCTCCTCTTGAGTCTGTCATAGGCACTTGAAACTTAAGATGTAAAAACTAAACTTATTAATCTCAACCACCACCCAAACCGTTACTCTCCCAATAGTTTCTCCCTCTGTTGAATGGCGCTGTCCAGTTGTCTAAGCTAGAAACCTGGGAGTCACCCTGACTCCTCACTTCCCCTTGACTCCCAGCCATCTTCCAAATTCTATTGCTTTGACTTAAAATTTTTTCACACTTCCGTTCCCTTAGTTCAGGTCCTCATCAGCCTTTATCTGATTAGTACTAACTGGCTAACAAGTATCCTTGCCTCCAGTCTTCCCTGTCAAATCCATTTTCTGCACAGTTACCAAGAGTGATCTTTCTTAAAACCAGAGCACACGTTTGTTGTTCTTACCTGCTCAATATCCATTCACCATTATTCTGGTGACAGTACCCTGATGTGGAGGAACCACCTTCCCCCTTCCCCCTCTAGGGAGTTTGAATGGGGCACTGATCCTAGTTCAAGGGGTGGAGTTTGAGACCATCCTGGCCAAACAGCACACTGAGCCCTCGGCACAGTGATTGGTTCAGAGAGAGCTTGTGACCAAATTGGTTCAATCAGAATGAGTCCTGTGACTTGAGGGAGAACTGCCAGGAAGAAAAGCTCTCTTACTACTGGATTTAACTCTGGGTAGACATAGGCACAGGACCGCCATCCCAAAGAGCTAGAGAATGAAACCAGCATTTAAGAAAGCAGAACCAAAAGATGGAGTAGAACCATACTAATAAGATAATTTAAGCCCTATATCAAGATTTGATTGAAGACAACTTTACCCTTCATGTTTAAGTTATGTGACCAATAAATTCATGTTTTTGCTTATGCTCCTTTGAGTTGAGGTTTTTATTTGTTTCTTTTCATCATTTACTACTAATAATCCAGACTCTTATCATTCCTCTACTTCATGGTTTCCCGGTATTCTTCAGGATGAAGTTCAAAGTCCCTAGACTGTCATAAAAATCTTTATGATCTAGTACCTGCTTACCTTTTAAGCTTCATCTTCGGCCACTCCCCACATCTCCCATTAAGCTCCCATCACACATAGCTTCCTATAGGTCTCCGAGTTTGTCATCCTTCCATTCACCATCATGCTTTGCACTCACAATATCCTCTCTCTAGAAGAATCTCTAGTCTGCCTCACAACGCTTCCTCTTACTCTCTTCAAAATTGAAATCAGCCATATTCTCTTCTAAGAAATTTTCTCTGATTCCCTTTCCTTAGTCCACATTAGGAAACCTCCTCAAGCCCCCTTTACATCATGTGTAAATCTCAATATTAGCATTTATCCTATTGGGTTACAATTTTCTATGTTGCTCTTTGTCTCTTCCCCATACAATAAACTCCTTGAGGCAAGATCCATGAGTCTTTGTGTCCTTCAAGGCCTGGTATTACACTTGTCACAGACTAAGATCATGAATAATGCTTGAATCAATAAATGCCTTTCAATGTTATTTACATTTATAGGCAGTAAATTATAAGCTCTTTGAAGGAGGGACAATATTTTGCTCTTATTTATATCACTCACAGCATGCACTGGACTTCATATATAGTATGCATTTAGTAAATATTGGTCTAAAAGTTGGATGGAGGAAACATATGCCATCAAACTATGCCACCTTCTACCTCTCCTCCTTGTTGTCATTCATTGATCCCCCTGTCTCACCATCATTCACTGTAGGCTTCAGCTTTTCACACCACTCCTGACATTAACAATCATTTTGTTAGTGTCAGCATCTATGGAGAAGACACAGCCAACAGCTGGCCCCAGACATTCAGCTCCTCATTCTCATGATGAATTCTCCACCCCACTTCAGCTACCAACTCCTATGCAATACCCTATTTTAGGTCTTATCATCACCAGTAGCTACACCTCCTCTCAAAATCTCAATTCCATGTCTTGCATAACCTTCTGTCAACCTTGTAGAACCACACTGTAATAATTCTTCATCTTCATTTAGAACTTCAGTCTATAGACACTATCATTTTGTACTCTTTATTATGCCCTTGTGTCCTTATCTTCCCCCTACCCACCTTAGAGTCTATCATTATCATCAGTCCCTTTGAGTTTAGATTATGTCTCAGGCAAGTGCTAGGTGCTGGGGATAAAGGATAAAGCAGGGAAGAACAGACAGGTTCTGCACTCCCAGAATTTACAGTCTGGTGGGGAAATAGATATTAAATACATGAAGAAACATACAGATGTATGATTAAGTAGTTTGAGAAGTGCTTGGAAAGGAAAGTACAGGAGGTAATGAGTTTGAATAATAGGATCATCTAATCCAGTCTCTGGAGACAGGGAAGGCTTTCCTGAAGAATATTAAAAAGAATTTCTTCTCCCTCTTGCGAGAGCACCAGAATCACTAACTAACTGCTGAACAGTCATCGACAGGAAGACACTGGAACTTACCATAAAAGATACCCCACATCCAAAGACAAAGGAGAAGTCACAATGAGATGGTAGGAGGGGCGCAATCACAATAAAATCAAATCCCATAGCCGCTGGGTGGGCGACTCACAAACTGGAGAAAAATTATACCACAGAAGTCCACCCACTGGAGTGAAGGTTCTGAGCCCCACCTCAGGCTTCCCAACCTGGGGGTCTGGCAACAGGAGGAGGAATCCCCAGAGAATCAGACTTTGAAGGCCAGCAGGATTTGATTGCAGAACTTTGACAAGACTGGGGGAAACAGAGACTCCACTCTTGGAGGACACACACAAAATAGTGTGCATACCAGGACCCAGGGGGAAGGAGCAGTGACCCCAGAGGAGACTGAACCAGACCTACCTGCTAGTGTTGGAGGGTGTCCTGCAGAGGTGGGGGGGTGGCTGTGGCTCATCTTGAGGACAAGGACACTGGCAGCAGAAGTTCTGGGAAGTACTCATTGGCTCTCCTGGAGTCTGCCATTAACCCCACCAAAGAGCCTGTAGGCTCCAGTGCTGGTTCGCCTCAGGCCAAACAACCAACAGGGAGGGAACTCAGCCCCACCCATCAGCAGACAAGCAGATTAAAGTTTTACTGAGCTCTGCCCACCAGAACAACACCCAGCTCTACCCACCACCAGTCCCTCCCATCAGGAAGCTTGCACAAGCCTCTTAGATAGATTCATCCACTAAAGGGCAGACAGCAGAAGGGAGAAGAACTACAATCCTGCAGCCTGCAGAATGAAAACCACAATCACAGAAAGATAGGCAAATGAAAAGGCAGAGGACTATGTCCCAGATGAAAGAACAAGATAAAACCCCAGAAAAACCAACTAAATGAAGTGGAGATAGGCAACCTTCCAGAAAAAGAATTTAGAATAATGATAGTGAAGATGATCAGGACCTCAGATAAAGAATGGAGGCAAGGATTGAGAAGATGCAAGAAATGTTTAACAAAGACCCAGAAGAATTAAAGAACAAACAAACAGAGATGAACAATACAATAACTGAAATGAAAAATACACTAGAAGGAATCAATAGCAGAATAACTGAGGCAGAAGAATGGACAAGTGACCTGGAAGACAGAATGGTGGAAATCACTGCCATGGAACAGAATAAAGAAAAAAGAATGAAAATAAATGAAGACAGCCTAAGAGACCTCTGGGACAACATTAAACACACCAACATTTGCATTAGAGGTGTCCCGGAAGGAGAAGAGAGAGAGGAAGGACCCAAGAAAATATTTGAAGAGATTATAGTCAAAAACTTCCCTAACATGGGAAAGGAAACAGCCACCCAAGTCCAGGAAGCACAGAGAGTCCCAGGCAGGATAAACCCAAGGAGAAATATGCTGAGACACATAGTAATCAAACTGACAAAAATTAAAGACAAAGAAAAATTATTAAAACCAACAAGGGAAAAATGACAAATAACATACAAGGGAACTCCCATAACGTGCACAGCTGATTTCTCAACAGAAACTGCAAGCCAGGGAGTGGCACAATATATTTAAAGTGAGGAAAGGGAAGAACCTACAACCAAGAATCCTCTACCCAGCAAGGATCTCATTCAGATTTGACAGAGAAATCAAAAGTTTTACAGACAAGCAAAAGCAAAGGCTAAGATAATTCAGCACCACCAAACTAGCTCTACAACACATTCTAAAGGAACTTCTCTAAGTGAGAGACACAAGAGAAGAAAAGGACCTACAAAAACAAACCCAAAACAATAAAGAAAATGATAATAGGAACATGCATATCAATAAGTACCTTAAATGTGAATGGATTAAAAGCTCCAACCAAAAGAGACAGACTGGCTGAATGGATACAAAAACAAGACCCATATATATGCTATCTACAAGAGACCCACTTCAGACCTAGGGACGCATACAGACCAAAAGTGAGGGGATGGAAAAAGATATTCCATGCAAATGGAAATCAAAAGAAACCTGGAGAAGTAATACTCATATCAGATAAAATAGACTTTAAAATAAAGAATGTTATAAGAGACAAGGAAGGACATTACATAATGATCAAGGGATCAATCCAAGAAGAAGATATAACAATTATATATGCACCCAACATAGGAGTACCTCAACACATAAGGCAAATGCTAACAGCTATAAAAGAGGAAATTGACAGTAACACAATAATAGTGGGGGACTTTAACACCTCACTTACACCAATGGGCATCATCCAGACAGAAAATTAATAAGGAAACACAAGCTTTAAATGACAAAATAGACCAGATAGGTTTAATTGATATTTACAGGACATTCCATCCGAAAACAGCAGATTATGCTTTGTTCTCAAGTGCACATGGAACATTCTCCAGGATAGATCACATCTTGGGTCACAAATCAAGCCTTGATAAATCGTATCAAGCATCTTTTCTGACCACAACACTATAAGATTAGAAACAAATTACAGGAAAAGAAACCGTAAAAAACACAAACACATGGAGACTAAACAATACACTACTAAATAACCAAGAGATCACTGAAGAAATCAAAGAGGAAATCAAAAAATACCTACAGACAAATGACAACGAAAACACGATGATCCAAAACTGATGGGATGCAGCAAAAGCAGTTCTAAGGGGGAAGTTTATAGCAGTACAATTCTACCTGAAGAAACAAGAACAATCTCAATCGAACCTTACACCTAAAGGAACTAGAGAAAGAAGAACAAACAAAACCCAAAGTTAGTAGAAGGAAAGAAATCATAAAAATCAGAGCAGAAATAAATGAAATAGAAACAAAGAAAACTATAGCAAAGATCAATAAAACTAAAAGCTGGTTCTTTGAGAAGGCAGACAAAATTGATTAACCTTTAGCCAGACTCATCAAGAAAAAGAGGGAGAGGACTCAAATCAGTAAAATTAAAAATCAGAGAGGAGAAGTTGTAACGGACACCGCAGAAATACAAAGCATCATAAGAGACTATTACAAGCAACTGTATGCCAATAAAATGGACAACCTGGAAGAAATGGACAAATTCTTAGAAAGGTATAATCTTCTAAGACTGAACCAGGAAGAAATAGAAAATATGAACAGACTAATCACAAGTAATGAAATTGAAACTGTGATTAAAAATCTTCCAACAAACCAAAGTCCAGGACCAGATGGCTTCACAGGCAAATTCTATCAAACATTTAGAGAAGAGCTAACACCCATCCTTCTCAAACACTTCCAAAAAACTGCAGAGGAAGGAACATCCCAAACTCCTTCTATGAGGCCACCATCACCCTGATACCAAAACCAGACAAAGATACTACAAAAAAAGAAAATTACAGACCAATATCACTAATGAATATAGATGCAAAAGTCCTCAACAAAATACTAGCAAACAGAATCCAACAACACATTAAAAGGATCATACACCATGATGAAGTGGGATTTATCCCAGGGATGCAAGGATTCTTCAATATATGCAAGTCAGTTAATGTGATACACCATATGAACAAATTGAAGAATAAAAACCATATGATCATCTCAATAGATGTAGAAAGAGCTTTTGACAAAATTCAACACCCATTTATGACAAAAACTCTCCAGAAAGTGGGCATAGAGGGAACCTACCTCAACATAATAAAGGCCATATATGAAAAACCCACAGCAAACATCATTCTCAATGGTGAAAAACTGAAAGCATTTCCTCTAAGATCAGGAAGAATACAAGGATGTCCACTCTTGCCACTATTATTCAGCATAGTTTTGGAAGTCCTAGCCACGGCAATCAGAGAAGAAAAAGAAAGAAAAGGAGTACAAATTGAAAAAGAAGAAGTAAAACTGTCACTGTTTGCAGATGACATAATACTGTACGTAGAGAATCCTAAAGATGCCACCAGAAAACTACTAGAGCTAGTCAATGAATCTGGTAAACGTGCAGGACACAAAATTAATGCACAGAAATACTAACAATGAAAGAACAGAAAGAGAAACTAAGGAAACAATCCCTTTCACCATTGCAACAAAAAGAAGGAAATACCTAGGAATAAACTAACCTACAGAGGTAAAAGACCTGTTCTCAGAAAACTATAAGACACTGATGAAAGAAATCAAAGATGACACAAACAGATGGAGAAACATACCATGTTCTTGGATTGGAAGAATCAGTATTGTGAAAATGCCTATACTACTCAAAGCAATCTACAGAGTCAATGCAATCCCTATCAAATTACCACTGGCATTTTTCACAAAACTAGAACAAAAAATTTTACAATTTGTATGGAGACACAAAAGACCCTAAATAGCCAAAACAATCTTGAGGGAAAAAAAAAACAGAGCTGGAGGAATCAGACTCCCTGACTTCAGACTATACTACAAAGCTACGGTAATCAAGACAATATGGTACTGGCACAAAAACAGAAATATAGATCAATGGAACAGGATAGAAAGCCCAGAGATAAACCCATACACCTATGGTCAACTAATCAATGACAAAGGAGGCAAGGATATACAATGGAGAAAAGGCAGTCTCTTCAATAAGTGGTGCTGGGAAACCTGGACAGCTATATGTAAAAGAATGTAATTAGAACACTCCCTAACACCGTATACGAAAATAAACTCAAAATGGATTAAAGACCTAAATGTAAGACCGGACACTATAAAACTCTTAGAGGAAAACATAGGAAGAACACTCAATGACATAAATCACAGCAAGATTTTTTTGATCCACCTCCTAGAGTAATGGAAATAGAAACAAAAATAAACAAATGGGACCTAATGAAACTTAAAAGCTTTTGCACAGCAAAGGAGACCATAAATAAGATGAAAAGACAACCTTCAGAATGGGAGAAAATATTTGCCAATGAGTCAATGGACAGAGGATTAATCTCCAAAATATATAAACAGCTCATGCAGCTCAATACCAAAAAAATAAACAACCCAATCCAAAAATGGGTGGAAGACCTAAATAGACATATCTCCAAAGAAGACATACAGATGGCCAAGAGGCACATGAAAGATTCTCAACATCACTAATTATTAGAGAAATGCAAATCAAAACTACCATGAGGTATCACCTCACACTGGTTAGAATGGGCATCATCAGAAAATCTATAAACAACAAATGCCGGAGAGGGTGTGGAGAAAAGGGAACCCTCTTGCACTGTTAGTGGAAATGTAAATTGATACAGCCACTATGGAGAATAGTATGGAGGTTCCTTAAAAAACTAAAAATAGAATTACCATATGAGCCAGCTATCCCACTACTGGGCACATACCCAGAGAAAACCATAATTCAGAAAGAAAGACACATGCATCCCAATGTTTTATTGCAGCACTATTTACAATAGTCAGGTCATGGAAGCAACCTAAATGCCCATCGACAGATGAATGGATAAAGAAGTTGTGGCACATATATACAATGGAATATTACTCAGCCATAAAAGGGAATGAAATTGGGTCATTTGTAGAGACATGGATGGACCTAGAGACTGTCATACAGAGTGAAGTAAGTCTGAAAGAGAAAAACAAATATCGTATATTAATGCCTATATGTGGAATCTAGAAAATGGTACAGATGAACCTGTTTGCAAGGCAGAAATAGAGACAGAGATGTAGAGAACAAACATATGGACATCAAGGGGAAAAGCAGGGTGGGGGAGTGGGATGAATTGGGAGATTGGGATTGACATATATATACCAATATGTATAAAATAGATAACTAATAAGAACCTGCTGTATAGCACAGGGAACTCCACTTCGCTGTACAGTAGAAACTAACACAACATTGTAAAACAACAATGCCCCAATTTTAAAAAATAAATAAAGAGAATTTCTTTTTGTTTTTAAAAGGAGGAAAAGTATTTCTGCACTTTAAAGGTCAATTTTTAATTATCTCAAAAATCCGCTCAACTTTTACCTAGTAAAAGCACTGATGATTGCCTCCTAATGGATCCCAGTACTTCCGGTCTTTCCCCACAGCCTTCGGGGCATATCACCCTTCCTAGGCATCTCCTGGTGTCCACATTTTCTCTCTGTCCTCCTGCCTTCACATGCTTCTGTAGATACCAGTAAAAATAATCAAAACAGACCATAAGTCCTTTGGAAACCCTGTAAGTAATTGTTACCTTTCCTGCCACGAGCAGTACTCAGGTACAATGGCCCATGTTTGCTAATTAAAAATCAGCACTTTTCATTTTGCAATTAAAAGTGGTGCATTGGCTCCCTGGCTCTCTCCCCACAAGGCTCTTTGGAAGCTGTCTTATTTATCCTTCACCAGTAGGTGGCTCAAGTCTCCCCCAGCATCTGGGAACCTGGCCCTCTGCGAGGGTTATCTTCATTTGGCCTGTCCAGCTATACTCTGACAGCTTAATGTCTGAGTCACTGAGCTTCCCTTCCTCTTGGGCAAGGGCATCTGTTAGGTTTATTACAGAATGCTGTGTTCCTCTTCCATGCCTATAAAGAACATTGTACTGCTCCAGGGAAGAAATCATCCCTGTGTAGCTGGTCGAAACAATCTACAACTGCTTTCTACTACTGAGAGCAGACGCTCTGCTGAGGGCTGGCTCTCCAAGAAAAGAATCTCCTGAGTTCTATGAGCTTCCCACTCATTGGCCAGTGGTCATCCATATTTTGCCTCAAGCTTTCCTCTGGGCACCTGACTCCTCTGGAGACAGGAGCAAATGACCAGAAAATATAATGAGGCTATTGGAAGAACAGGAGAAAATTATTAGCTTTCCTAGACTTTGGAGCTTGAAGAATAATGATTTTTGAACTGGCTACTAAACATACTTGAATAAAGATGTTTTGGAAGGCATTTAGGAGATCAGTTAATAAGGCAAATGGGGGAGGAAGGGAGGTAGGATGGGAAAGAGAGAGAAAGAGAGAGAGAGACAGAGAGAGAGAGAGGGAGAGTGAGAGAGGGACAGAGAGAGAGAGGGGGAGAGAGAGAGAGGGAGAGAGGGAGAGGGAGAGAGACAGAGGGAGATGAGAGAGAGGGAGAGAGAGAGAGGGAGAGGGAGAGAGGGGGCGAGGGGGGGGGGAGAGAGAGAGAGAGAGAGAGGGAGAGAGGGAGAGTGAGAGAGAGAGAGAGAGATGGAGAGAGAGAGGAAGAAGTGAACAGTGTGCACGGAGCAGGGAAACAAGAGAACTATCTTGAATTTTAGCCACTGGACGTCCAAGGAGTTATGGTTTGTTTGCCTGGAGCCATCTCAGATAGCTCTTTCATCATTTGAAGAGTCCTTCCTCTCTGTGTTGAAGTCTTATAGCCTCTAATTTTTGACATAAGCTTTCCTAGCTTCCTCTTGTGATGGGTTTGGGTGATGAACCAGATGGGAAGAGGTTCCAGTCAGGTAGACCATTTGGAAGGGTGCTGTTCTTATCAAGGTGAGAGATGAGCTAAGACAAAGGCTGCATGGATTGAGAAGGGAGGAGGAGGAGGGATTAAAAAGACCTCAAGAAAGTAGACTTGGAAGGATTTGTAAATTACCCATATCTGGAGGGAAATGAGAAAGGAGAAGTTCACGGTAAGATCTAGGTTTCTGGCTTGGGCCATGGAGTGCATCTTCCATGGGAATAGAGGTAGATGAAGGTGGAAAATTGTCAGCCCTGGAAGGGGTCCAGGGAAGGGAGAGACCCTGACAGCCATTAGGATGCATGTGGAAGGGGGGTTAGGGCACGCGGATGGCAGAGAGGGATGGACATGTTGACAGTCCCAACCCTTCACAATCGAACCTTGGGGCAGATATTACTCATCAGTTGTGCCACTTTTTCCCACGGAGCTTGGACGTAACATCAGAACACTTAGTGATATAATGGCTCCTGGAAGTCATTATTAGTTCATTAAACTTAGTTCTGGAGATGAAAGCTGTTTGCTTCCTCTTATAGTCCTAGAGGTTAAGGAGCCCAGTTTATGGGTAAGAAAGCTGCACCCTCACCACCACTCAGTGCCTGCTTAGCAAACTCACTGCTACCCAGGCCAACTTCCTCACTCCCACCTCGAGACTCTGCCTTTTCTTGGCACCTCTGAGGGCTCCTAGCAACCGGTGTCAGCAGCCAGGATCTAAAGATGAGCATTGTGCCACCCTGACCTGGGCTGTCTCCCTGTTCGTAGTTTTTTTTTTTTTAATTGAAGTACAGTTGATTTACAATGTTTCAGGTATATAGCAAAGTGATTCAGCTATATATAGATAGATAGGTAAATAGATAGATATTCTTTTTCAAATTCTTCTCCATTATAGGTTATTATAAGATATTGAATATAGTTAGTTCCCTGTGCTATACAGTAGGTCCTTGTTGTTTATCTATTTTATATATAGTAGTGTGTATCTGTTAATTCCAAATTCCTGATTTATCCCTCCTCCCTTTCCCCTTTGGTAACCGTAAGTTTGTTTTCTAGGTCTGTGAGTCTGTTTCTGTTTTGTAAGTAAGTTCCTTTGTATCATTTTTTCGATTCCACATATAAGAGATAGCATATGTTTGTCTTTCTCTGCCTGTCTGTAGTCTCCATACAAGTCAAGCAGCTTCTTTTAACTAAAGTGAAGTGTGTCCCTTTGTCCCTGCCAAACCCCACCTTACAGAACTGCATGGCTGGTAGCCTTGGCCCATCCGGAAGCCTAGAGCCTGAATCTCAGGAGGCTGAGTGACAAGCATGCCCATCAGGAGACAATAGCCGTCCTGCTAGAACGCAGCCTGTCCGCATGCTCCGAGGACAGCTTGCAGACAGGCTTTTCCTCCCGCACAATTGCTGGCTGTTTTCCATGTTCCACAAGAGAATGGCTGCACATTCCAGACAAGGGGACTATTTATTTTCCCACCAAAGGTGACACGTGGCATCCAGAGGTCAAGCCCAGGCCGAAGCCATGTTTGCTGGGCTAAGCCTCGCCTTTTCCCAGAGGCCTGGATTGTTCTGACAGCCGTCCCAGCTGTGTCTTCTGGGCTGGGAATGTTTCCTCAACTGCTCTATACAAACACCCATACTGGCTACTTAGTCTCCCGGGTTTGTTTATCGACCGAAGTCAAGGAATGAGACCCGGTCCAGAGGGCGGGCTCCAGACAGCTCTGCCACAAACAGGTGGTGAAGGGGGCAGAGGTGGGACCCCCCAGGCTGTTCTTTCTTCACACAGTCTGAGCACGAAAAGCAGGTTTAGACTATAAAGAGATCTTCAAACCACAATCTGACCCTTTCCAAAGAAACTGCGTGGCTCTACCTCCTTACCTTTGCCAATAGCATGAAAGTTCTTCAATAGCCTTTCAGCAGTTAGATTTTCTTTGAGAAGCAATAATAATAATGATGATGAATTTTATTTGAGAAGCGCTTAACATTTTATGAGACACTTTTACAAATATCATTTCATGCAATTCTCAGTACAACCTGGAGCGATCCGGTTGCACAGCGTGTATTGGGTCAGGCACAGTGCTGGGTAAGAGGGTAAGGAAGACATAAAGATGGGTGAGAGTCCTGACCTGCGGGGGGAACCCACTGTTGAGAGTGTGTATCAGGATGGGGAAGACAGACGGGCCTTCTGAGTCTCTCCTCACTCAAGGGCCTCTCAGGTTTTAGATGTTCTTTGGGGGAAAATTTGTGCAAGGGAGTAGGGGACACTTCCACACAAATATTGCTCCTATCCCAAATCCACCAGTCCCAGGGAGTAGCCAAACCTGAATAGGTTGCCTCAGAAACTGCCTACACCTCAATGTGCTTACAGTCTCATGCAAAAATAGCTGCTAGGTTTGCCTTGAGAGACCATTCTGTTGGGAACCTCGGCTCTGCTACTTTACTAGCTGCGCAAGCTTGGGCAAGGTGCTCAAGCACATGGGCAAGTGAATGTGAGCTTCTTCATCTTTAAAATGAAGTTACTATTACTGTTTACTTGTTGGTAGTGAGAGTTAAATGAATTAATGTACGTGATGTGCTTTGGATTGTACTTGTCACATATGTAATACATGATTAATACCTGCTAGCTGTTGTTATTTTTGTTATTATCCTAATGACTACACGGATGGTGAATTGGATGAAAATAAGGTTAGAAGCAGCAATACCAGTTCAGGCATTAGTGAAAAAGTCCAGAGAAGAGTTAGAGGAGCCTACCTGAAGCCCTTTCTTCTTTCTTGCTTTTCTCCCTTCTTCCTCCCTCCCTCCCTCCCACCTGCCCTTATTCCTCCCTTCTTTCTCTTTTTTGGTGGGATGAGTGTGACCAGGGAATTGGAAGAGTCAAGGCTCATTAGATGGCCTCTGGTTGGATCTAGGGCAGGGTCAGACCCCAAGCTTTGGGAAGAACCAAAGGACCCATCCAAGCCTAAGGCCATGAGGGAGCATCCATAAGTCAAACACTGGAAACCAAACACAAAATCCGTGTGCCTTGCCTTGCCAAGGGCAAGGCAAGATTGGAGTCAGAAGGCTGAATACAGAGACCGGAGAATACAGTTGGGGAATGGGCTTAGGGTGACAGCAGGATGGGAACAATCAGAAAGGTCAAAATGATTTGCCACTAACAGGCCTGGGAGGTTTGGGTGGCTACGTTGGATGATCATAAAGGGAAAAAGACAGGTCAGAGACTTGTATGAATCACACCATCACCACCTTCACCACCACCAATGGCCACCATCTATTTAGCACTTACTGTGATGGTAGTGTGCTAACCACTTTACGTGCATTTCTCATATAGCATTCAGTGGGGACTATCATTCTCCTCATTTTGAAAGCTGCGATTCAGAAAGGTGAGCTTCTTGCTCAAGGTCACAGAGCTGGATGTGATAGAGTAGAATCAGACCCGGGACTATTTGTCTGTAGAGCCCATGCTCTATACTCTGCTGTTGCCCTTTACTCAGAAGCGTCACCTGAATGTCCCTAGTGCCCTAGTCTCTGGATCAAGCATTTTGAAAGTTACACAGATGAATTGGACTTGGTCCCTGTTCTCCTAGCTAAGAGTGCAGCAGTGGAGGCAGATATAAAATCGGAGAGCAATTTGTTAAGGGCCAAAATACATTTCAGTTATTTTAAATTTAAATAATAAATTTGTTAAGGACTATAATATATCTTCTGCTAGAAAGTGATCAGTGTTTTCCATAAGCAACATCAGAAATATGAAAGAAACTTGATCTAACAGATTCTGAATTAAGGGAGGGGACACCTAATTTTTAAAAATCTCCTCCAGGCCTAACTTTCTTCTAGTGTTCTCTGCTTCAAGCCTTCTTCTTCTGGTCATTCATCTAATGCAGATGTTAGCTGGCTGGGTGTCCCCAGTCCTCCAAGATGCTGGGCTATCTTCATCCTTTAATGGGCGAAGATGACCCCAGCCTTATCCCATATATGAAGAGAAGCACAGCATCCGCTATTATCTTCAGTTTCTACCTATTTTGGATTCTTAACGCCTCTGACATCTCTTTGCTCCACTTCATGCATCACCCCAATTTTCTCCATTTCTCTCCAAGTTACTACCAACACATGGCCTCTTACAAAGTAGACCTTCCTGGAGGGTTTGGGGTACCAGGTAGATCTGAGCACCCCACATTAGAGATCACAACCTACAATCATGTCTTACTTGTCAGCATCTAGGTCACTAAGCTTTCCTGTCCTGGGAAATGTCCTGCTGGCCAGTTTCTCACTAGGCCTTGCTGTCACCTTCTCTGCTCTCAGCCTTGAACACCTTCCCCTCCCCTCCCATACTGCCAGGTCCCTGCCCAAATCCCCAGAGTCCTATTAATTTCATACTGAGAACACTTCAGCCATCCACCCTCTACCCACAAACCTTGGGCTCACTTTGCCCATCCCTTTGCACGTCCGAAATTCATTAAGGGGCTCTGTTGAACTTTGCCATCTTTTCATGAACTTCATCCAAAGGCACCCAAAGAAGCTCTGAAATCAGGGTTCCTTTTAACATGCCAAGTGCATTAGAAAGGAACTCACCCCCCCCATGTACTGCCCTCCCTGCACCTCCCCAGGGGAGGTTGGACTTTTCTTTGTTTGTTTTTCCTCCTCCATCTGCTTCCCCACTTCCCTCTCCTTCCCTTAGCAGGATTCCTCAGCTCCACTTAACCCTGGCTTGACCATTAGGTTGCCTGGATTTGACTTCACTTTCTGGCCTAACTGTCCTTGACCGCACACACTGCAGCCCAGACCAGGCGCGCACTCCAGCCGGGCCCTGTGTCACATGCTTGCTCTCTGGAGGGAGCCGGTTTGTTCTGTGAGGACAAATGTCATCCTGTTCATGGGGGCTGGAGGTGGGGAACCTGGATCCACCTTCTAAAGTTAGAATGTTCACACCTAGGGGACACAGGGGTGACCAGGAAATCCATAAAACAGGGGATAGAATCTAGGCAGCTCATGGCTTAGGCCTTGGCCGTCTGAAGGTGACATTAATGGGAACACAAGCAAAGCAGATTTAGGGAGGAAAGGTCCCTTTCAGGCGTATTATTAAGGCTGATGGGGCTGTGGAACAAACAAGGCTGAAAGGTCTTAAGTCAGACAGCTGGGAAAACAGGTCTGCAGCCCCTGAAGAAAAACAGGGGAAAAAAAGGAGGGTATGGGGGAATTGAGGGCCAGAAAGTAGTGTTATCGCCAGAAAAACTGCCTGCTGGATGGCTCAGCTCTTCCTGACCTCCCTGGGGACCAGAGAAGGCTTGAGATCCAAGAACCCCCCGTACGAAGGGCCCCACTGTGCCCCTGAACCGCAGCACAGCAGCCCTTGCACTTAGCTGGCGCAGGCAGGCAGATGATGCGCTCGCGTTCAAGGACAATCAGACTCAGCAAAGCGTGAAATCAGTTTTTTCCAACTAACTCACTCTGGGCAGGAGGAACAGTTTCTATCTTGAGAATGAGGAGTAACCTGTCATTCCCTGAAGCGATTTACCTGTTTCAGTGGAAGTGGACATTCTTTTAAAGATCAAGGGGCATCTGTGCCAAACCAGGAACTGCCCATGCACCGGAAAAGGTGCCTTTCTCAGAACCAAGCATGGAAGCCACTGACTCTCTCCTCTGCCCCTAGTCTAAGGGCTTTGGATGCTGGTGGCCACATCTGAAAAGGAGATGTTACACATCAGCAGCCCAGGGCCACTGGGAGCCAAGAAATAGGTTTCATTCATTTGTTGATTCATTTTGCATTTATTAAGCACTTCCTATACATCTGGCCCTGTGTCTGACTGTTTTATAAGAGAGACAGGAAAATAGAGGATAGTGTTGGGTGTGTAGACTCTGGAGTCAGGCCTCTTGGGTTTAAGTCTGGCTCCATCATTTACAAGCTATTGACCTTGAAAAACTTGCCTCCCTTCTTTGTGCCCCAATTTCCTTATTTATAAAATTGGGATATAAAAATTGTACCTACTTCCTGAGATTATTGTAAAGGCTAAAGGTTCTGATACATGTAAAAGCTCTTACATCATCATCCTGGCACACTGTAAGTGCTCCCTAAATGTTAATATATGCTATGGTATGAATGTGTGTGGCCATCCTAATCCATATGTTGAAAACATAATGCCCAAGGGAATGGTAATAGGAGATGGGGCCTTTGGGAGTTGATTAGGTCATAAGGGCAGAACTTCATGAATGGGATTAGTGCCCTTGCAAAAGAGCCCCATAAAGTTCCCTTGCTCCTCCTGCCATGTGCAGGTACAGCAAAAAGACAGCCACCTATGAGGAAGCCCGCCCTCACCAGACACCGAATCTGTCAGCACCTCAGTCCTGGACTTCCCAGCCTTCAGAACCGTGAGAAATAAATGTTTGCTGTTATAAGCCACCTAGTTTGTGGTATTTTTGTTATAGCAGCCTGAATGGACTAAGACAGTATACAGAAGCAAAACCATTTGATTAACGTGGTACACGCAGTACTGATGGAATGATGTACCGGATTCCACGTGAGCACCGAAGGAGTGTCCGGAAGATCTCATGGACATGGTGGTGTCTGTACCAAGTCTTGAAGAATGATCAGGAAGGTGGACACTGGGATATGGCTTATCACTGCTGGAGCCAAAGTTCCCGCAGGGAAGAGGCAGGTAGTAAGAGGAAAGGTTGGCAGGGGCAGACCTCAGGGTGTCTTGAATGTCATGCCAAGACATGTGGTATTAGGTAACGCATTGTTAAGATGATTCTGGAATCATTTCTAGGGACTAAAATGCCATGCCATTCTTCATTTGCCTTGGAAATAACTGTTCTCTCATCAGGAAAGTAGAATTATAGTTTGTTTATTTTTAACAAAATTGATTTTTTTCAAACCTCCCATCTCTTTGCCAACAGATTATTGTGCCACTGATGCTTCTTCATAAGCCAGTGCCTGTGCTAGCTGGAGTGTAATAATTGTTTTTCCTCATGGACTGACTGAAGCATTGGTCTGTGAGGCAGAAGTTTAGGTTCAAATTAAATGGCATTTGTTCTTATTTAGGTCCACCTGTTCTGAATATTTACAAAGTTGGAAGAAAACCAAGTGAACAAGAGGACAATCTGTGATGGTGTTAGTTTGGGAGACAGATCCTCCTGGTAAAGGAGGTGCATGTCTGCAGATGCACCCCTCCCAGGAGTCTTTCCAGGCCTAGAGGTGTCTTGAGGGAGCATTTCTAAGTGTTCTTATCAGGATCCTTCCCATTTTCACCAGGCAGTGATCTTTCCTTCGTGCCCAGGGGGGGCGTTCCAAAAGCAACATCATTTGGAGCATTCCCTGCAGCACCTTAGGAAGTACATAGGCTTCAGTGACAAAAGACCTGAGCCTGGTCCCAACTCCAAGCCCTTGTGTCCTTGTTCGTAAAATGAGCAGCACCAAGTTGTTTATCTTGGGGTGGCTGAGAGAATTAAGTGAGGTCGTGTGTGAAGGCTCTGAGAACAGTTGTCACAGTATAGTGTGGACAATTATTATCATTATTCACTCTGACCACCCCCTCCTGCATCTGCCACATCCTCCAAGTGCACCCACAGGGTTGCACTGACAGAATTCACATTTGCCCAAAACAATGGCACAACACCAGGGGCATATGCCATGTTAAGAACATGGGGCCGTGCTGCCTGTTGCAGTCAAGAACTCAGATTTGGGGCTGAACCTGACCCTGGGCAGTGGGGAGGAGGACGGTACCTCCTGCAGGTTCTGGTGAAGGTTAAACAAAGCGATGCATTTAAAGTGACTTTCTTGGACCTCAGTCAATGAATGGCAGGTCTTGGCTTGGTGGGATAGGTATTTGAGTGGGGAGCCCAGTGGTGTCAAGAGCTAATCAAGAAGTGGGAAGACTGGGCTTAAGAGAAGACTGATGACACAAGCACAGAAAGAGAAAAAGAGGGACTCATATAGTATAGAAATACAGAAAAAATGGGGGGCAAGGAGAGAGTGAAGGAAAAAGGCAAACAGTCCTGTAACACAGGGACGGTGGCACTGGAAAACTGAACAGGGGTGATCACTGCCAGCAAGGTGTGTCAGTTCCCAAGCGTCAGTTTCCTTATGGGTGAAATGGTGTGGAAGTGTGGTGAGGAGAGGCCTGGGCGCAATGCCTTATGAAGCAGCAGCCTCTACCTCCTGGTTTCAGACGACATGGGCTGATGTCCAGGTGCCGTGCCTGGCACACAGAAGGCCATATAGATATCATCCACACTGGGTCACTTGTGCCAGTGAAAGGGGAGCTATTACCTATTATATAATTGCTGTAGGAGAGCAGGGCAAATCAGGGCTCTGCAGGGCAGGCTGCTTTGTGTGGTCCCCGCACAGTAATTTCTCAAGTAAACAGGCCCTATCCCTAGGATTCATTAATGGGGATCACATAGGAAAGGCACTCATCTAATTCTTTTTTTCTTCTGACAAAAGGTGGGTTTGGAGAAACAAATGCCTGATACCTATAAACAGAATGTGTTGATTGATGAGAAGGTTCTACTCAGGGTGCAGAGTTGCCAGAGAAAATACAGGAAGTTCAGTTAAATTTGAATTTCAGATAAGCAACAAATAATTTTTAGTGTAAATATGCAGTGGACATACTTACTGTAAAAATTATTTGTTGTTTGTTGAAAGTCAAACTTAGCTGGGCATCCTGCATTTTTATTTGATAGATATGGCAATCCTACCAAGATGTAACATGTGCTTCTATGGATTTAACTATTAAACTAAATAAAAAGCTATTTGGTGAATACTTTCTGTCAGGAAATGTGCTGGATGCCAGGGTGGCATCCCAAGGGAACAAGAGACAGTTTCTGCCACCAACTCACAGGCCAGTGACGGAAGGAATGGAGAGGAATTAGGTTGACATTTATTGAGCACCTATTAGGATCTGGGCACCGTCACCAGTGTTTCCTATGTTATCTTAGTAAATCTTCACAATCAAGGTTATTCCAGTTTCACAGATAAGAGAATTAAGACCCAAAGAAAAGTCATATGCCCAAGGTTTCAGAGTTTGTAAGTGACGAGTCAAGGGTAAAACCCAGGTCTGACTGACTCCAGAGCCATGCTCTTTCCAATGAAAACACGTTTTCCATAAACACATACAAAAATTGCAACATCAAAAAGGCTGTGAGAGCACACAGGAGAGAGAGAGATGAGCTCTGCTTTGTGTAACCTGGGAAGTTGTTCTCACCAACTTCCTTTAGTTTCAGGTCAAATTACTTCATCAGAAAAGGAGTCAGTTACCATAAGAAAACCCAGGAACTGGGATCATGGTTGGAAAACTGTGGAGAGTGGAGGTTCCTCTACACTGCTCTCTCCGTCTCTCCCCCGGAGTCTCATGGTCTCTCTCTCGGCATCTCCCCTTCTCACTTCTGGCTGCCTTCCTCCGCTTAGTCAGAGATTCCACTTCAGAACTCTGGCCTGTGCACAGTCAGGATGGCTCCTTAGGGCCCAAATCTACTTCCAGGCTTTTAGTTTCAATTCTCACTAGCAGATGCCTCAGTATTTCAAAGTTTCTATTTAATATTTTTAAAACAGTTTTATTGAGGTTTAATTTACATGCCGTAAGAGCCACCCAGTTCCTAATTTAAGTTTTGCAACAGACTGTAGGCTAGCTTATGAATGGGTTGCCTTGGTTGAGTGCTCAGCTCTATGTCATGTACCCACCCCCGGCCCAATAGCTGTGACCGGAGGACGGGTCATATGACTGTCCTTTGGGTGGGTGCTGAAGGTTCAGCAGCTTCACTTAGGATTGTGGACCTTTATTATATATTCATATGTCTCATATAGAAGGGTTTTAAGAGGAGATGACACTTGATACGGGCCTTGAAGGACAGGTTAAAAGCAAAAAAGGGAAGAAAGACATTCTAGCCAAGGAACATCATGTGCAAATGCAGAGGTGCACAAAATAGGAATGAGCAGAGAGAGTGAGTGGTTTGGAGAGCCTGGAGCACAGAGTCCTAGATGGGAAGGCAGGTGGTGTGAGCTGAATGTAGGCTTTCATGTTTCGAGCTTGGCTGCTTGGGTGGATACCACTGGAAGTACAATGAGATTGTGCTTCTATGAGAAATATAAGTTTGGGTGTGAAAGATGGATGCGGCTGGTTTGGCTATGCTGGGTCTGAGGGGCCTATAGAACATCTATATGGGGAGGGTCCAGTAACTGTGTATCTAACTAGACACAGAGTTAGAAACCTATAGTAATCTTCACCCCAAACTTGTTAATCTAGGCTTTAGAAGACCTTGATGCTGAGCTGTAAGACAGTGCAGCAGGAAAATGAAGCCGTTCCTCCAGAGATACCTGCTCAAGCCATCCTGAGGGGGGGTCACACCAAATTCTGCATTGTTGATTCAGCCCCAATTCAACCATCTGTGTACCTTATGAGGAAGTAGAGAGCAGCAGAATTCTGACATGCTTTATGTGAAATCGCTGCTTAGCCAGCATGTTTAGATATTAAATGTTGAAAAGAAAAAATATGACCTGCCATAAATTCTCATTACACACGTTATTGCCTTAATAATACAAGTACAGATAGGCCCCTAAAGAATTTTCTGATTTGTCATCAGTATTCAGTTTTAGCTTTTGATTTATTAATTTGTTCTTTTTTTCTTGTGTGCTTATGGTAAGCGTTTTAGAAAATGGATAATTTTTTTGAAGGGAGGAAGAGAAAAATCACCATAAATCCCACCACCCAAAGAGAAACCATTTTTAGCAGTTTTGAGTATGTGCTTCAACCTTTCTTTCTTTTTTAAAATTACATTTTAATTTCTATCTAAGTAATACACACAGTTACACATCAAATGGTACAGAAAAGTTTATGATAAAAAGTAACTTGGCTCCATCTCAATCTCCTCATACTGTCCCACTTCCCAGAAAGAACGTGTTTTAGTGGATTCTGCTTCTCGTGGTGGTTGCCTCCCTGGCTCATGTCTGTGCTGTCCAATATGCTGACCACTACCCACATGTGGCTCTTTCAATTAAAATTAATTAAAACTACATAAAAATAAAAATTCAGCTTCTCAGTCGCACTAGCTACATTCGAGTACTCAATAGCCACATGTCGTCAGAAGTTACCATGCTGGACAGAGCAGAAATAGAACATTGTCGTTATCGCAGAGACTTTTATTGGACGGTGCTGCTCAAGATAAAAATGTGCTTTTACCTTTATCTCTTGACTTGTCAATTTTAGACAGTAGCAACTGCCTCAATTCTGTTTCTACTCAGATATATTTTTAATAAACTTTTTAGAAAAATTAAAGTATAACATACATACAGAAAAGCATATCTGTCATAAATATAAATCTTAATGACTTATCACAGAGTGAATAATCCAGGTAACTGCCCCCCAGAGCAATAAATAGAATGTTACAGAGACTTCCCTGGTGGCGCAGTGGTTAAGAATCCGCCTGCCAATGCAGGGGACACAGGTTCGATCTCTGGTCCGGGAAGATCCCATGTACCATGGAGCAACTAAGCCCATGCGCCACAACTACTGAGCCTGCACTCTAGAGCCCGTGCGCTGCAACTACTGAGCCCATGAGCCGCAACTACTGAAGCCCGTGTGCCTAGAGCCCGTGCTCCGCAACAAGGGAAGCCGCCGCAATGAGAAGCTCGCGCACCACAAAGAAGGGTAGCCTCCACTCGCCGCAACTAGAGAAAGCCCAGGTGCAGCCAAAAAATAAAAAATAAAAAAATAAAAAAAAAAAAGAATATTACAGGGAACCCAAACTCCCTCTCATGCTCGCCCCCAATTACTAACTACTCTCTCAATATCCCAACTTCTATGGCCCTGAGTTGGTTTTGCCTGTTTGTAGTCTTTAGTATCTGGCTTCTTTTATGCAAATTATGAATGAGGAAATCATCCATATCGTGTGACGGAGAATTCATTCATTGGAATAGTATTGTTGTGTAGTTTGCATTGTATGAATATGTTACTACAGTTTCTTGACTCTAATATTTAGGGACATTTGAGCTGTTTCCAGTTTGAGGCTATTATGAATAGTGTAGCTGTGAACATTCTTGTACAAATCTTTTGATATGCATGCCTACACATCTCTGTTGGGTACAAACCTAGGAGTGGAACTTCTGGGTCACAGGTATGAATATGCTCAGCTTTATTAGATCTTCCTAAGGAGATTGTACCAGTTTATGCTCAGCAGAGTTTGAGAGTATCAGCAGGTATTCCACATCCCCAGTTACGGATGAAGACGTATTGATATTCTAACAATTACATCATTATCTTTTAAATTTGCATTTCCCTGATAACTAATGAAGTTTAACATCTTTTTAGATATTGATTATTTGGATATTCTCTTTTTGTCAAGTGTCTGAGTCTCTTGCCTATCTTACTACTGGATTGATTTTCAGTCTCTTTTTAAAAAATTGGCTTGTAGTTATTTTTAATATTTTATGGATATAATCTACCTTTCACTTACATGTATTCTCAGACTGTAGCTTTCCAACACCTTTTGCTGAAGAAAAAGTTCATGATTTTTAATATAGCCCAATGTACTAGTCTTTTTCTTTTCCTTTATGGTTAATGCTTTTTGTGTCTTATCTAAGGAATCTTTCTCTACCACAAGGTCATGACTATATTCTCCTATATTATTTTCTAGAAGCTTTATCATTTGATTTTTCACATTTATGTCTATAACTGAGATGGAATTTATTTTTATATATGATGTGAGGTAGGAATCAAATTTCATCTTTTTCAGTATGGGAGTCAATTGGATGCATATAATATCTTTTTTTTTTTTTAAAGTATTTTCTTATTTATTTATTTATTTATTTATTTATTTATTTATTTTTGGCTGTGTTGGGTCTTCGGTTCGTGCGAGGGCTTTCTCCAGTTGCGGCAAGCGGGGGCCACTCTTCATCGCGGTGCGGGGACCGCTCTTCATCGCGGTGCGCGGGCCTTTCTCTATCGCGGCCCCTCCCGTCGCGGGGCACAGGCTCCAGACGCGCAGGCTCAGCAATTGTGGCTCACGGGCCCAGCTGCTCCGCGGCATGTGGGATCTTCCCAGACCAGGGCTCGAACCCGTGTCCCCTGTATTAGCAGGCAGATTCTCAACCACTGCGCCACCAGGGAAGCCCCTATAATATCTTTTTTAAAAAACTATTCTTTCCCATTGCATTTCAATACCACCTTTATCACAAGTGACACACACATAGCTCCATTTCTGAATTCTCTGACAAGAGATAGATAAACTAAGGCCAGCTGCCTCTTTTTGTAAATGAAGTTCTATTGTAACACAGCCATACCATGTGTATTGTCTTGGCTGCTTTCAGGCTACAACAGCAGGTTTGGGTTGTTGTGAGAGATCATGTGACTTGCAAAGCCTAAATAGTTTTTACTATCTGGTGCTTTTCAGAAAAAGTATATGAGCTCTGCATTCTTTTCCTTTTTTAAAAAACTCATTCTTTCACTAATGCTATTCTGTCTTAATCACCGTAGCTTTACCATCAATCTTGATTGTTGGTAGCGTAAGCCTTCCAGTTTTGTTCTTCAAGATTGTCTTGGCTATTCTTGAGCCTTGGTATTCCCACATAAATTCTATTCAGATATATTTTGATTATAAAAATGTTCTTATACAAATTACATAGAAAGTTCTGTAATTTGTTTTATAAATTACTTAATATATAGTGGAAATCTTGCCATGATATTAAATGTTCTTCTACAACATTATTTTTAATGACTTTATTGTATTCAATTATACAGATAAACTATCATTTACCTAACCAAACACATTGCTTGGCGATACGTTTTTCTTATTTTCCTATCATCAGATTGTAAATTGCTTCTTTAGCTTGTTCATACTCTTTTACTAAGTAATTCCACTTATAGGAATTAACCAAAGTAAATTATCTTAAATGAAAAACAATTGCATGAAGATGTTTATCACAGGATTATTCATAATCATGAAAAATTGGAAGGGATCAATTCACTGACATTTGGTAAATGGCTAATTATGGTATTTCCACTTATTAGAATACTATGCAAATGTTTAAAATAAGGATGTTTAAAATGCTCAGGGAAACTGAAAATTATTATGTTTTATGCAATAAAGTACATATGTATGTATACTCTTTAATTCGGAGTATGAAACTGTAGCCCTTAGGAAAAGATCTGGAAAGATATACACCAAATTAAAGTTAGTTAATACCAGGGAGTAGCATTTGCTAGGGGAGGGGAGGGGTAAGTACTATATTCACTTTTGTCTTGCTTGAATATTTTATAGAACTTATGTTATAGAAAAAACTTTTGAAAATCATTTTTAAAAATAGGTTGTGTGATGCATGGAATGATAAAATGGCAATGCCCTAAGGAAAAGATAAGCCCTCTGTAAAAAGTAACACTAAAGACTTGCTTAGTTTTAAGCAAATGCATGAACAGAGTCTAATATTTAATGGGAGACTGAAACATCCCAGCTTGGCAGATGAATATAGCACAGGAACATGGAACCCACAGAGGAAAACCCCAGTTAGACCAGAATTATTTCCTAAGTTGCCCTGGATACCCTAATCACCAGCTCCTAGTGAACACAGACTGGAGACTGTGGGTCCTTAGAGACTGGTGGATATACTCAGAGTAAAGGGCATGTGGTTCTCATTTCAGAGTGTGGGCTCAAGCTGATCCTGGAAGAGACTGAATGTGACCATGGAAAATGCATTCCACGGGGCTTGTGAGTATCTTGTGGGACCATAAAAACAGACCAGTGTCTGGTGGATGGGGTGGGAATTTTCTCTGAAGAGGTAAATATCCCCATAGCCAATTATCTTGGGAAATGTTCATGAGATGGTCTTTGGACTAGCGGAGAGAAGAACCTCTCCCTTCCCTCTCACGTTTGTACCAGCCAGGTGCAGCCGAGCCTAGACACTGAGGGAAGCCTGGAGAAATTCTGGTGGTGGACCTGACCCATCTCTGGCCATCAAGAGGCAGGTGGGATGGAACAGCAACGTGGAATAGTAAGTGGTAGCAACAGCACCAGCAACAGAACAGAAGGGCAGCCCCTACAGCAGCCGACATCCGCATCTGGAGGCAATGTTTGCAGAAGCACACCTCTCACCTCAGCGGGCTCACGTCTAGGATCAACACTTCCCCGCACCCTTGGGTGTTGGGTTCTCATCACTGCACCTAATTTGGATTGTGCTGCCCTGCAGAGTAATGGTGAGTAGGGGTTTCGCTCATCAATAACAAGCCACAGAGTCCTACAAAATGACTCCGTTAACCCTGGCAAGCAGCCAGCCTTTCTCTTCCTTCTTTGCCAAAAAGTTAATGAGACCATTTATTGGAAGATAGAAAACTAACCACTGCATTTGGTAGTGTTGTAGGTCAAGCTGCTCACATTCTGCTACACTTAAGCTTCCATCAGGAAGGAGTAGAGGAGGAAGACCGTGGTCACGTGCTAGGTATTCTTTCCATATGTTATTTCTCATAATCTTCACAAACCCCCCTGGAGAGCAGATATTACTATTAGCTCCTTTTTTACAGAGAAGGAAACTGAGATATAAAATGATTAAGAAAACTGACTGAATTACACAGGTGGTATAAGTGGCAGAGTGGGGATTTGAGCCAATTTATCAAACTCCAAAGGTTATCTCTTGTCTTTCTCTTCATTATAACATCCTCCCTCCTTGTTTATTGATGCGCATAAAGCACTTAAAACAATGTCTGGCAAATAACAAGTGTTCTATAAATAGTAGTGACTCCTCCTGGGATTTTACTGTGAGGTCAGGGTTGGTCCCGCTAATTCCTGAGCCTGAATTGCAGTAATTCAACTTCGTTGGAGGAAAATATAGAAACCTAGAAGTTGTGACTGGGTGAAGGAAATTTCCACACCTATGGCTGAAATCCTTAATCTGAAAGGATTTCAGAAAGTAGCATTCTGTCGGATTCATTTATGCAAAATAAAACATTAAGATCCAACTTTACTAAAACAGAATGCATGTAGTGGATTAAGTACTTTAAAAATGCAAAGCAGGTTCTAGAACTTATTGAACTCTTTTCTTAATTAAGCAGATCTTTCATCCAACAAAGGACAGGAAGGTCCACGAGTTTCAGCTGATCTCAGTGATTTCCATTATTGGTGGCTCAGGAAGCAAAATGGACTCTTTCTTGGCAGTCATGTGGGTTCCTCTGAGGTTCTGGAAAGGGCAGAAACAGCAGGGGAGAGCAAGTCTAAAATTGGGCAGGAAATGACAAGTCTACATGAGAGCCATCTCAGGACGGGCCCCTTGTTGAAGCAAAGCACCAGGTAGGGCAATGAGGGTGTCTGGTGAGCGAGTGCCCCTCCCATCACTCCTAGATTCTCTTTCCTTTAGAAGGGCTCCCACTTGGCTTCAGTTTTTGCCACTGTCTAATCCCCTGGGGGTGCCACCGCCATCTTTGACAACTGGCTTTGCAGAAATGGAAATATCTTTTACGACAGCCTGACTTCCCAAATAAACTTTACTAAATAATAAGAACAAAAAAGAGAAGATTATATAAAGTGCAAGCAGCATAAAGATAGACTTAGAAAATGATGTTTTATACTTGTTTCTTTTATTCTAACCTACATGACTTCTGGCTCCGAAGATTTGCTTCATTTCACATGTCCTGTGTGTCTTTCCTCCTACGCACATGCTGGGCTGTTTCCACCATACCCAAACCTGCAGCTCAGACATCCTTGAGCCTACAGGGAAAATGACCAACTTCCCCACCAGCACTCTGTATAGTCTAGTCTCTGGTCGGAGCTGATGGCCTTGTTCTCTCCCCAGCTGATGAACAGGACTCTGGTGGCTGATACACACACAGAAAAGAAACTCCTCAGATGAGAACCTTGTTTCCTACTCACAAAGGTAGGCTTTGTCCATTTAGATTCCAATGGAATAAACAATACCCTCTCTATCAGACACAGGATAACAGAAACATAATTTTTTTACAAAGAAGCATTATGATCATAGCAAAGATTTTTTTCCTGATTCAATTCCTGGTGGTGCATAATCACACTCTCATTTCTTACAAAGTACCTTCTAATAATAAGGCCCCATTGCTGATGGGTTTTTTTCAACATTATAGGGTGTCAACCTTTAGCCAGGCAGTGATGGGTCCTTTATTTGTGATTTATGCATTACTCAGAAGATACAAGTTTTCTGGGATTTTGATCAAGAATTCCAAACTGTCAGTAAAGCAATTTCACAAGCAAATATCACAGACACAGCTTGAGTTCTGTGTGTGTTCATACTATGAGTGTGTTTTTACGTGCTCCATAAGCAGGTAGCAAAAGGCCAGTCATTAAAGGGTAATAAGAGATAGTACCCCCTTCTGTCTGCAAAGTCACACCAGATAGATGTCTGCTAGAATGTAAATAGCCATGGTCTCTGTGAAACAACAGCATACAGTGACAGAGAAGATAGTCTGTGATTAAAATACAGCTGGAGCGGGTGTAAACAAAGATGACTGAGATAAGAATGAATTACAAAGAAATTAAAAATGCAGGAGTAGAGGACTGACAAGCAGAAGCAGCACTGCAGAAAATCAGATCAGTGATGTGGAGAACAAATTTCAGAGGGTCTCCCAGGATTCGGAGAAAAAAGAACAAAGAGATGAAAACAATAAGAAACAATATGATAGTTATGAAAAGTAGAAAAAAGAGATCTAATCTAAGAATAATAGAAGTTCTTGATTAAAAAACAATTACAATAGAAAAAATAATCAAAGACACATTGAAGAAAACTTTCCTGAGCTAAAAAACAAATAGGTCTTTATATTTTTTAAAACACTTTATTTTGAATGATTTTAGATTTATAGAAAAGTTGTAAACACAGAGTTCCTGTATACCCTTTACCCAGTTCCCCCTTAATGTTAACACCTTCCGTACCCATGATGCATTTGCCAAAACTAAGAAATTAACATTGGCACGTGACAGTCAACTACAGACTATGCGATTTTCACCAGGTTTTTCACTAGTATTCTTTTACTGTTCCAAGATTCAATCCAAGACACCACACTGCATTTAGCCTTTATATTTTTATAAAAATCGAATTGCAGTGGGAGACCAAAACACTGAGCTATCTATTTGAGCTTTTCAAAAGAGGTCATTCCTCATACCTCACCCTGTCTCATTCCAAATTTCCCCCACTTCTGATTTTTCAATTCCTCCTGAGTTTTCTCCTTACCCCTTAGATCTGATGCACACTATGACCTTAGAACTTCTATTAATGATGACTTTTTTCTCCATTCGCACTGAAATGCCTCAGGGGTCTCGGGTCATGTCCCTCTCCGTCCCCTGTTCTACTCCCAGCACCTTCTCACCCATGCTCCAGCCTCAGGGGCACCGTCACCCCAGCCTCCCCTGAATTTCTCTGCTACTATGTATTCTAGCTGAAAAGACAATTTAGGTCTGGAGAAGTCAAAGGAAAAATGAAAAATCAAAACCGTTTCTATTTGCACGCAACTCTATGTGCTTCTCTCTTCCCCTTGATAAATGTTTGATCCTTTGAAAATGCCATTATTTCTGTTTCACAAAAGAAAAGAACTCTCCGTGGCTGGGTTTGCAGGGCTAGTTCTCTGTTGGGTATTGTCCTGTGAGTTCATCAGCTTTCCAGAGGCGATCACACTTGGGAATGCCCACCTGTGCTAACAAACTCTCTAAGAAGTGGAAATAAAATCAGAACACCGATTCACTGATTTATAAGGAGCAATACTCCTGACAGACGAATCCATCATTGCATGGACCTGACCAACGAGTTCCCTAGGAGCCAAATTACTGGATGGCTGCTCGTGTGTATGGGAGCAGAACAAGGGAGTTATAGAATTTGAAATTTTAATGGCATCAGGCCCTAAAAAACTGATGCCTCCATTTCCCCAGGGAGGACAGGCCTGTCCAGTGGCTTGGGCACTCTCCCGGCCTGGCTGGGCACTGGCTCCTCTGGGCACTGTTTGAGCAGCACTTTTTCTCTCTGTGCTTCCACAGCTGCCCCCTCCTATGGCTTATGCATGCTTTCTCTATATGTGACCATAATTTTCCTCAATTCTTCTCTGGGTCTGCAAGTCATACTGGTTCGTTAAGCTGAGGATGGTTCTGATCAATTGTATGGGAATCTGAATTTAAAGACTCACTTCCAAGTCCCCGTGTGTGTATGTACATATGTGTGTGTGTGTACATGTGTGTGTTACTTACTGTCATGTATGTTCTCTGTGTTCCCTTGAATGTAGCTCTCCCTGACCCCAGCAAAGTGGGAAAGACCACAAATAGAACAGCAGGAACCCCCCATTTGCTAGGCCCGGGTCAGGGAGTAGATACAGAAACCACCTAAACAGACCCAGTCCCTGCCCTCGTGGAACTTGTGGTCTGGTAGGCATACTGCCATTAATAAAATAACCACACAGATCATGGAAACATTAGTGAATGCTGTGAAGGAAAAGGACAGGGAAGCACGGATCAACTAAAGAGAGACTTGCTCTAGCTCTGGAGGTCAGGTAGGATTTTTTTGAGAGATTTACACTTGAGCTGGTTTTTAAAGCTTGAGTAGAAGTTATCTAGAGGAACAGAGAGGACAGAGGGCTGGACGTCTTACAGACCCACTCTCTACCCTTCTCCTTCCTGCTCTGTTCACCTGGGGGCCGACAACCTGGGAGTCCACCACAGGCTTCCCTGCCATCTTGGGCTTTCTGTTGGGGAGCCCTAGCTCCCTAGGGAATCAAGGGGAGGGAGGAGCCTGAGATCAGGGCTCAGGGCTCCTATACCCTGTCTTCTTCCCAGTGGAATTGCCTTGGGGAGGCAGGAGAGGCTGGGTCCTGTGCTCTCTCTCTCCAGCTGTGCTGCCCTTTGACCCATGAGAGAGGGCCCCTGCCGTGGGCACCATGCTTTAGTGCTCTGGTCCTCCCCCAGCTGCCCACCTGCCCGTGGTGTGAGAGCCCCTGCCCCTCCATTTTTTGTGCCCACACCCCATCTCTCTTCTCGAGTATGGACCACACCAGCAGCGTCCTGAGCCCTAGGCTTCAGGGGTCGG
This sequence comes from Balaenoptera acutorostrata, assembly GCF_949987535.1. Taxonomy (NCBI): domain Eukaryota; kingdom Metazoa; phylum Chordata; class Mammalia; order Artiodactyla; family Balaenopteridae; genus Balaenoptera; species Balaenoptera acutorostrata. The sequence goes on along the minus strand of NC_080072.1, from coordinate 43,513,520 downwards.
CCAGAGGGTGCGTGGTGCATGTGTGGTGGGTTCTAGGGGCAGCATGGCCATGAAGGCTGGGGTGTCCAGCTGTATGAATGAGGTCACATGTGGTTATAGGCAGAGGCAGGGATGGGGAGAGAAGCGGGTGGGTTGTGAGCCAGGGGCTTGGGCCCAGATGTTCCCTTTCTGTCATGTTATTCCTACACAGAACTCTGAGCAGTGGGAGACTTCTAAATTCAAACTCAGTCTTACAGGTTGTTCTAAAGGTTTATTTGCCAAGGTCAACTGATAGAGTAGTTGACCTTGGCTATATTTCATTTAGCAGTTTGTTAGTTTGCGTTATACCTTTCAAATATTTAGACATATGGTTTGGGAGGCCTCCAAGTGTTCTTATCCTGCGCCCACAAATGTGTGGGCTGAGCTGCTTCCAGGGACCCCTCCCTCCCTCATCACTTTTCTCTTTGGGCCTAAGGGTAGGATGCCGCAGGCACGAATCCCCTGTGCTTCCTCTGCACCCACACCTTTGTAAAGGGCCCCCTGCAAGTAGACCCTCCTTGAGTTAAACTATTTTGAGTAGGCCATCTGTCTCTTGTCAGGACCCTGATTGGTTCAGCAGGTGTTACAGGCGGAAGGAACAGCATGTGAAAGACATACACACACACACACCACCTCTTTTTGCTTATACCTTTCATTTCTCCTGCAAGCCATTAGTTGTAGGAAATAAGGTGGAGAAAGATGCTAAGTGAGGCAGGAGGGCTAAGGGCTATTGTGGTTGTTAAGCTAAAGTGTATGTGTGTGTGCGTGTGTGTGTGTGTGTGTACATGCGGAGGGGGTTGCCATATCTCAGCTCACATGGTGCTTTCTCTCCCAGCCCTATGAAAGGTGAGTACTCACCAAGCCCCCTCTGCAGAACTTGGCTGGCATGAGCTAACCCCTGGCATCTTCAGATGCTCCCCAGGCTGGCTCCAATTGCCAGAGCAGAGAGAAGGCAGTGCCATCGCTCAATCTCTGGAGCTCCTCCCTGCAGGACAATTGGATTCCTGTCCCCTCTTGCCCCTCTCCTCAGGGACTCTACTTGCCCAGTTTTGCTCACTTGGCCTTCCTCACTTCCCAAGTTCCCTAGGAAATATGTAAGTGTCTCTCCTCCTAAGCAAGTACCTGAAGCCAGCTCAGATGAGGTCATGTGCACGAATGTAACTGGGACGCTAGACAAGCACCACTGGTGGTGTAATCAAAACACAGTTGTATTTTTCTCTCCCACAATCTTTTCCATTTATTCAGTAGGGATAAATCTCCCTCTGCCCAGGATGAAATCTCGAGCAAGCACACAACTATTCTGCTCACTCCCAGGTAATAGATATGCCTAGGTCACTTTAAATTGCAAACACAGTCTAATTTAGTAATTATGTTCAGTCCCAAACTCTAATCTTGGTTTAACTTGGTGTCTTCTCCTTCCCTTCCCCCAGCTGAGGCCAACTTTAGGGTGGGAGACTGCAATGGGAAACAGCGTGGTAGTGTGGCTGGGTCCCCACTTCTCTGCCCAGGGCTTCTCACTATCCGATCTCCTCAGGTGGAGGGAGGGTGGAGTAGGTGGGAGTAGGAAAGGTCTTACTTGAAATGTGTGGTCTTATCTGATGTCAGGCTCTCTCCACCTCATAGATGTTTGAGCTGACCTATTCCCTGCTGGGGTGTTCTCTCAGACTCTCTGGAATTTGCTATTGGGCCCCTCTTGCCCAAATTTCTCTTCACTCAGGGACATGCATTTTTTTATGCGTGGTAAACTCCTTGCTCTCCAGTCAGATGTTAGAACCCCAGGCTGCTCTTCCTGAGTTCAGCCCACATGTGTTCCATGGGAAAATACTTATCCTTGCCAGACAATCTCTAGAAGGGCAAGAAATCTGTGCTGAAGGCAGCAACCTCTCCTGGGTCCACCAGGAAAACAAGGGGGTCAGCCTCTTAGTCTTTCCATCCTCTAGATTTCCCAGGCACTGCATGTATGCATATAAGATTGTCCCTGGATCCTTGATTCAATTCTCTTCATGTGTCCATCTTTTCTTTGGCTGTCAGAAAGTTCAGAAGTAAATTGGCAGCTCCCCTTTATAATCGTGTAGCAGTCCTGCAGCCTGTACATCTGTGTTTTAATTTTTCTGCTGAATCATGTCTAGGAGAGTGTTGCAGACCAGTTTTCCTAGGGAAGCAGACTCTGAGATGGAGATCTGTGTGCAGGAAGTGTATTGGGATGTCTTGTTAGTAAGACCTGTAGGGGTGGGAAAGAAGCAGGACAGGCAGATCAGAAGGGGAACTGCAATGCAATCATACATAGCAAAAGTCTCAGCCAGTTCTTGGAGAGCCCTGTGTCTTGGATGGTGCTTCGGAGTTGTGTTGAATTGGGGAAAGGGGCTGAGCCTTTATACTCCTGCATGCACTAATCACCGGATGGGTGGTATAACTTCCGTGAGGCATGTGCGAGATCTGGGCAGCATACTACAGCATCCATTACAGGGAGAAACACACCTCCTAGTAAAGCACTTACACTCCCGATTCACGCTCTCTGAATTTGAATTCTAGCTGAATGATATTTTTGGCTAGTTCCATAATTTCCTCATCTATAAAATAGATAATGATATTATCTACCTCATAAGTTTGTTTTGCAAGGATTCATTGAATAATCCATATAAAGGGTTTAGATCCATAGCAGCCTCAGAGTCAGAACTCAATAAATGTTAGCTAATATTATGCTAGTTCCTATATTTTCTGGTCTAAACTTTAAATTCATTATTTATGTGGCTATATCGTATATAATGTTCTCAGTGTCTTCAAAAACCTCTGTGCATTGAGGGAATTGATTCTAGGTCCTGGATCTGATCTGCAGTCAACACAACATGGGGATCAGCCCAGGTGTTCAACAGTTATAACCCTACTAACTACTTCCTTTGAGCCCCATCAGGTAGGGGGCTGTGCTGGTACCTGGGGTGGAGCAGAGTGTGAAGGTAGAGCAGAAACAAGACAAAGCCGACAGATACTGTTTGACAAATGATATTAAGATACTTACAAATCCTGCCTCCAAAATATGGCTTCTGAGCAAGGCAAAGGATATTATATTATCTGTCACAAAGAGATTTTCCATTTCCCATGTATAACCCTGCCAGGCAGTTAAATGCCATAGAAAATATGGTGACAGCTTGCTGTGCTCCTGACACCATTATGCAGCCAGTGCATGAAATATGTCTCCTTTGAAAATAAACAGTTATGCATCAAGTTGTCTCTCGCTAGCATGGTGTAATTATCTTCCCAAAATTATGAATTAAATGATAGGTTCCCGACAAAAAGAGCATGATGTAAAGATGGGTTTCAGGGCATCAGTTTGTTTCTAAGGAAAGGTTGGGCCTGCCACTCCTTGGGCTGCTTTTGCCACTGAACACGTCTCAAACTGACTGACTTCATGATGTGCATGGAGGAGAGAGGGACCATGGGGAGAATCAGAGCTTTCAGGTACCCAACGGGGGGGGGGGGTGTTGTCACATTTTTAGTTGGCCCACTCCAAGGCTGAGTGGGTCCAACCTAATGTCCCCAACTTTCTGGAGGCTGAAATGGGTCAAAGGCTTATGAGGCCAGATGGGAGACCAGGACTGATCTGAGGATCCAGGCATTGTCCATGAAGTTGGCTGGCTGCATCTGTGAGGGGCTGGGCACGAACTGTGAGTGCAGGCGTGGCAGCTGCCTGGCCTTGTAATACGTTACTGAAAACCAGAGATGCCTTCCTTCAGTCTATGGGATTATTCCTTGTTCACGGCTAAAGTCTATAGAAGCGAAACATATCAGTAATTTCAGTAATTTCTACTTAGAATATATTAGTGTCCCTGAGTTTTGTCTGACATGGAAGCCCCCTTCACTCAGAGCAGGTGAGAAAACCTCCTTATTTCCTGAGAGATGAAGCCACTGAGCTCAACACCCTCTGAGTCTCCCCTCTGTGACACGCCACGGTGTGTCTGTGCTCATCCTTTCTTCTCAGTGCCCTGTCAAAGAGGAATGGGTGTCCCTCCTCTTGTCCAAAGCGAATGCATTTCATCTGGTTCTTTTCTTTTGACCTGTGTTTTTAATTCCCTCTGATCTCCTTAGCACTCTTGCCATATCAAGTATTCCATCGTCTTGCAAATAAAACACTTTGCATAGTGCCTGACATAAGAATTCAACTCATGTTGGCTACTACTACAGTTATTATCACCAAGAAGATGCCAGTAAGCTTTTCACATGTGGGTCAGCCCATACCTTCCACTTAGAACAGTATGGCCACTGAGTAACTGCTATCCAGGTGTTTGCTATCATTATCCTCCTTCCCCTCCTCCTCTAATCATCATCATTATTATTGTTATTATCACTATTATTATCCACCTGGGTAAAATTTCTACCAAGGGTTCTTTAAGCTGACTACTAGAGTGACATATGCCCAATGATCCAGTTAGGTCTAATTGTGAGGAATTAAAAACAAAACCAAATCATTTCATAAGACATTAGAAGCTCTGATGACAATTTCTAAGATATATAGCTTCAGGTTTTTATTTATTTTTTTATTCTTCCAACCTCTTTTTTCAATGCATAGACACACATATACCTATGTTTGTATTTTTCCATAACTGGAACAAGTGAAATGCATCTTTTTAAGGCATATATTACTAAATAACTCTATTATCAATATATCAACATGCTGATTCTCCTATCCAGTGGTTCTTAACTTTGGATGAACAATAGAATCACCTGGGAAGATTTAAAAAATCCAATCTATCAGGCCCTTTAGACCAATTAATTGAGAACTTCTGGAGTGGGTCTGTCAAGCATCAGTGGGTTTTTGTAAAGCTCCCAGGTGATCTCAATGTGTAGCCATGGTTGAGAACCACTAGCCCGATCCTTTCCATCTCACTATTTTAATTGATTGAGTTACAGAATCTGCTTAGAATCAACTGCCCATCAACCAATCAATGCTGCGTGAATTCTTGAAATTATTCATTTCTCATTGTTGATGTCTGAGTGACCAGTTGTCCTTGTTTCCAGGGTTCTACTGAGTTATTTCCCTCACCCCTCCCTGAAGGATGTGCTGGGAACAGTCTGTGGAGAAAAAGTCTGGGTGTGGAACTCTTCAGGGTTTCATTTCTGACAAGATTTAACTGTTGTCCTCTCTACTGGTGGGTGTGGTAGGGGTCATGCTGGGGGCGAGGAGAGCACACTCGTGTGAGTAGTAACCGAGACGAATGTTAACAGCAGCAAAGACCTCATTTCATCACATCTTCAACCACTTCCCACTGTCTTCTCACCTTCACCAAAGACAGGCTCACGTGGCCCCTATAACTCCAAACTCAGCCGTTATCCCAGTCTCCCCTCAACCTGCCCTACTATGGTCCTTTGCAGCACAAGTAAATTTCTGGAAAGGAGAATGTATATAAATAGTTTCTCTTTTTCACTCTGATGACACCTGCCCCCACTGTTCCAACCAAACTACCCAAGATTACAAATGGCTCCTACTTTTAGGATTCTTCTCCTACTCATCTGACTTCCCCTTCTCTGTTTCCTTTGTTGGCCCTAGCTTTTCTATTCAAACTTCAAATTTCAAAGTTCTGTCCCCAATAGGATGGCCAGATTTAGCAAGTAAATAAATATTTTACCTGGTAACCCTAGCCAGCTCTCTTCTTGCCCATCTATGTTCTCCTTGGGATAGCTTTTCCATGGCTTCACTATTCCCTTGGTAGACATGTCTCAAAGTCCATATCTCCTACTCTGTTTCCTGAGACTCAAGCTGAGAAGTCCAGTCACCTCCTGATTGTCTCCAAACACCTTAAACTAAATATACAGTCTGCCACCTCAAAACATGCTTCTCCTCCTGTGTTCCAATCCTGGGATACAGTTTCCTTTAAAGGAAGGAGTACAGAGCTCCTCTCTTCTCTTTCCAAGCTCTTCCTTCCTTCTCCCAGAGAGGAGAAATTGATATGCATGGGTCAGATTTTAAAATCTAATCAGGTCCTATTTATTTGGGGGACATCACTATACTTTAGAACAGGGGCTGGCAAACTTTTTCTATAAAGGGCCAGATAATAACTATGTTAGGCTTTGCGGGCTATATCTTCTCTGTTGAAGCTGAAAGCAGTCATTGACAATAGGTAAATGAATGGGCATGGCTGTGTTCCAATAAAGTTTTGTGTATGGACAATAAAATTCAAATTTTATACAATTTTCACTTGCCATGAAATATCACTCTTAATTTTTTCCAACCATTTAAAAATGAAAAAATCATTCTTAGCTTATGAGTCATACAAAAACAATCAATGGGCCACATGTTCCATAGTTTGCCAACCTCTACATTAAAAGGTATGGGTGGAACTTTCTCAATTGTTTTGCTTTCTCTGTAGAGCCAAACGAGTTTGCTGACCCAGGTCTTTCTCCAACTAAGCAGATCTGACCATCTGTCTCTTATCTGTCTCTTCCTTCTACATGTCTAAAGTGATAAGGGCGCCAACCAGCCTGGCTGTCTTGTACTCCCTCCTCTCTTTTGGGCTTCTTTCAACCATGTGATGAGTGTGGCAAGAGTTGAAACCTGAGTCTGCGCTTTGAGGGAGAAAGGAGCAGGAAAATTGAGCAGAATCTTTTACCTGATTTACCCTGTTCTTTTATTTGTTGTGTGTGTGTGTGTGTGTGTGTGTGTATGTGTGTATGTGTGTGTGTGTGTTTTCTCTTGGTGACTTCACCGTAGGTGGCAATGGTTTGGGAAAGGATTGTGGTAGGCCCTAGTTTTCTGGCTAAATACTAAATAATAACACCTCAAATCCCAGTATTATTTCTAACAAATAATACCACCATCCTCCCAGGACCCCAGCTAAAAAATGTAAATCATCTTGGCTGTTTCCTGATCTGTTATCTCCATACCCAACCAATCTCAAATTGCTATAGGCACTGTTGCTATTTTGTGCCTTAATGTTGATCCCCTCCTACCCTCCACTCTTGATGCCTTTGGGCATGAAATAATTTTTAAAATTGCAATGGGAGTAGGGGAAATTTTTATGGTGACTATGTGATATCAGAATTAACCAGAGATTTAAATTTGTATAGAGCAATGGTGAATAAAAGATGATTGTGGAGGAAAACAGATGGTGGCTATGAGCAGACACATGATGGTGGCCATGGCTTCAGAAGGAAAGGTTGGCCCCACAAAGTAATAGAGTCGCTTTATTGTTTGGAATTCTGCACATTTTAGGAATATATTAGAGACTGTCAAAGAATTAATAACACAATCACCTGCTTGGAACAAGTGGCAGCTCTGAAGAGAGCAATGGAGAGGCTCCCAGGATTTGAAAACTGCCTTTCTCCTCCCTCTTCTTTTCTTACTTTGGATTTATGAATATGCTTACCCCTCCCCATCCCAGTTAGAGCAGACTTGTTAGCCTTGATTAGAAGATTTAATATCTATGGTATGTTTTCTATGTTAATTAACTTTCTCTCTATGACCTTGGGTTTAAAATACTTCCAAAGAACATGGAGAACACAACTCTATTTCTTTCATATGACAAATATATTCCCAGATCTGTTGGGAGCAGAAGCAGCATTCCAGACAAACTTTCCTTGAGGAGGTGGCCTCAAAGCCGTGGGGAGGGAAGTGCTCACCTGTGTGCACTGCCATCCTGTCTCTAGTCTGGCTGTCCTTGTCTCCAGTCTCTGCCCACCCCCTAATCCCTCCTCAGCAGAGTCAGCTTTTAAAGGACACATCGGAGCAAGCCAGTCTCCTCAGAAACTCTCAGTGGTAGAGTGGCCTACAAATAAAGCAAACTCCTGAACAAGGTGTTGCAGCTCTTCCTTTGAGCTGCCTTCCACAAGCTCACCAGCCCCATCTCTGACTATACCCTCTCTGTCTGCCCTGAAGGTTCAGGCAGCTCTGGGGTGCAGGCATTGAACCTCCATGGTACAGGCTGCTCACATGACTTCTCTGCACTGAACAAACCACATACTCTTTTGTATCTATTGCTCAGCTCCCTTTACATCTAAATTGTCTTGTTCCTAGTCTCTGCCTATTAAAATTTTACTCAGCTTTCAAGGTCAAGTCCTGTCTTCTCCATGAAAGTTTCACACATTCTCTCAGTCTGTTCCCCACAGTACATTGCCACTCCTTTGTTAAACACTAGTTCATTCTGACCTCTGTTATGTCAGTTTGATCGCACACTTATTCATTCCATAAATATTTTAAAATGACCTCCTGAGTGTCAGGCACTGCATCAGGCACAGGAGATAAACAGGGAGCAAGATTGAAATCTAGATACTCTTCTTCACTGCATGGGGTGATAGGGACCACTGGTCCTAGCTCCCTAACAGTAGGCATTGTGGGATGAACTGAGACGTTCCTGGGCACCATGAATTAGGGAAGAATAGCAGTCAGTCTCACTATCTCGCATTGGTTTTACTGAATGGGATGTGCAACCTGATGGGAAAACTGAATTGTTTAGGACAATAGAGGGATTTTCAGTGCCTTGACAAAAAGAAGACAGAAGAAAGAGACTACTCAGAAAGTAGTTCTTTCTCTAAAGAGAAGAGGCTATACAGAAAAAAATTAAAATATCCAAGAGAAAGTTGGCTTACATGTTGCTGTATCGTATGGAATGAAATGAAGTCATTCATGGGAAGTATTCAGCACCATGCCTAAAACATACTAAGAATCAGTACCATTTAGTTGTTGTTGTTATTATTATCATTTTACCCCTTCCTCTGAATCTCCATGAAATCTTCATTAACATTGACATTTTTTGTCAATCCTTTGGAGCTGGTCTTTTTTGCGGGAAGGGAAGATATAAGGAGTCTGAGGCAAACTACTAAGTCTGGCCTTGTGGTGGGCTTAGGGGACAAATCAAAGGCTGCCCGAAGAGAACCATTCACATTTGAGTATTATATATACCATTTATTCAGTACTTCCCTTGTGCCAGGAACTGGGCTAAGAGTTTGATGAACATTATTATTTTAATTTAATCCTCAAAATACCCTATGACATAGATACTATTATCATCCCCATTTTACAGATGAGGAAACTGAGGCACCAAGAACACAAATAATTTGCTCAAAATTATACAGTTAATAAGTGGATGGAGCTGGTACTCAAATCCTAAATTTCCAAAGCTCACCCATGCTACCATTTACCTCCTACTGTCCCTCCACTAACCATGAGCTCCCTGAGGGCAGGAAAAACATAGTCTTGAAGGAGGTATGGCCAAGGACACTATCCTCTTTTTATAAACAAGAGAATTGAGACTATGAAAAGTTAAGTGACATAGTCAGTACGTTTTGAAATCAGCACTTCAGCCCCTGTCTTCTGACCCCTACTCAAGTGCTCTTTCCATTATAGGAGGTTGACTTTATGTGCAAATGTAAAATTCCCATGTTATGCATGATTGCTGTCTTCACTCCTGGGTTGATAGGATCACCAAGCCCCAGCCAGGATTAGAGTCTTCTTCGATTTATGGTCTTATTCTTTTCTGATCTGGGTTATTCAAATGTCAGTTGGACTAATGGATGAGGGCTGCTTTGCAGTCTATGTTCAATTTAAAGTACACGATGCCTGTCAGACTTTTATTTTTAAAAGGGAGTTCTCATCGACGCAGGGGTACTATGTTAGAGATGATTCTATGATTGGTTTTAAAGAATAGATCAGATACAATTCAGAAAGATAGTGTTGAAATTCATGATATGTGAAGAAAAAGGGAACTTAATTCTCAAATGAACTGGTAAGAACAAAAATATTCTCTGAACTATTTCACCAAAGTCTTTTGAGGCCATTAAGAAAGTGCCCAGCCAGGGCTGAGAAGTGCCTTAAATGGTTATTTCTTTATGGCAATTGAATTATAGCATCAATCTCCACCTAACTTGAATCACATTGAAGCAGGTTATTTTAAAAATTAAATACAAGTGTTCTGGTTTAAAAGGTGGGTGGCTAGTAACCCTTGACACAACCTCTTCCAACCTCCCAATAAAAGTCTATGAAACCAAGAAAATGTCAAAAATGCATTTAAGCAACTGCAGACTAGGACAGACAAACTGCTGCCAGAATCTGGGACTAATTAACACCAACTTTTATGCCAATGGAATTGGCCTGAGAATACAGATCTTGTCCTACTCTTGCTCTGTTATTGGAAACAGAGCAAGTCTGCTAGACTGAAAACAATAATAATATATTAGTTAACATCATTAAAAGACAAACTGAGGCATATTAAAAATTTTAAGAGTTTATTTGAGCAAAAGTTGATTGGAATTGGGCAGTGTCAAACCAGAAGTGGTTAGGAGTGATTCAATGACATTAGCTGCGGGCAAGAGTTTTACAGAGAAGATGCAAAGCAAAACAAGGAAATTGTTTGATTGGCTACAGCTTCAGCAGTTGCATTATTTGGGAAAGCCTCTTTGGCTCTTTGGTGATTGATTCTTCTTACCCTTGAGGCATTTATAGGAACTGACTCTGACGAACGTTTCGGTATTCTTATGCAGGCTACCAAGGCAATAGAGACACCTCAGTCTAATGGCCTCCTTGTTTGATTACTTTCATAACCCTACTGAATGCTGACCATGTGCAAGGCACTGTTATAAGCATTTCACATAAAATTAAATTATTTAACCCTCTCAACAGCTCTGTGAAGTAGGAACTATTATTTCTTCCATTTTACAGATGAGGAAACTGAGGCACAGAGAGGCTATGATTACAAACATAAGAAGAAACTGATAGTTGCTTAATTTGGGGGTGACTTTTGCAGACAAATGAGAACCAAAAAACCCCATCACAAAACTGGGGTTACAGAGAATTTGAACAATACATACATATTATAATATATAATATAAACAAAAATATACCTTTTGTTAAAATGTTTGAGAAACATTTACATTTACAAAAACTGATTTACACTAAACCACAAAGAAAAGTTCAATAAATCTCAAAAAGTAGAAATTGTAATGACTACATTCTCTGCCTAAAATGCAATAAATCTAGAAATCAAGAAAAACGTTTAAGGATAAAGCCCTCAACCTCATGGAAGTGAAAAATACTCTCCTAAAAAAAAACTATCAGTAAGAGAGGCAATCAATGGCGCAACTGTAGGTCATTTAGAAAATTGCAATGAGAACACATTAAGTCAAAACTCACAGGATGTTGTCAAAGCTATCCTCACAGGCAAATTCACAGCATAAAATGATCTCATTGTTTAACAACAACGAAATGAAATAAACTTTCTTCTTTCACTCAGTAACTTAGAAAATAAACAGCAAGATAAATTAAAAAGAAGCAGAAACAAGCATCCTGAAATTGATATATGTGGTAGAGACTGTAGGATGATTTTCTTTTTTTAAAAAAAAAAATTTATTTATTCATTTATGTGGCTGTGCCGGGTCTTCGTTGCGGCACACGGGATCTTCGTCTCCGCTTGCGGGAACTTTAGTTGCGGCATGTGGGATCTAGTTCCCTGACCAGAGATCAAACCCAGGCCCCCTGCATTGGGAGCACGGAGTCTTAACTGCTGGACCACCAGGGTATCCCTAGGATGATTTTCGTAACCTTATTTAATCCTGTCTTCTTCTATAGAAGCTGGGAAGTGAATTAAATAACTTCTTAGAACTGCTTGTATGTAGAAGTGGCCATGTGAAATAAATCTTATCACTGAAATACCAATGGAGGATGATTGAGGGGGCTTCCTGGAACACTCTTGCTTTAATGGTAGGAAGAGGTACTGTCAGAGCTGGTTCAGTGCTTTCTCTCTTCCCCTTCCCTGGCCACATTTTCTGCCTTGAATGTACCTCTGATGCCTGACATAATAACCATCTTGTAACCAGGAAGTCACAAACATGCAGAGGGAAGTCAATGGATAGGGATAGTGAATTGAAAAAAACAGAATGAGTCTGGATCCCCAAGTAGTTAAACAATGCTAGCAACCGTCTACCTCTGAGCTCATTATTATGTTGGAAAAATCAATGCCTATTTGTTGAAGCCAATGTTAGTTGGATTTTCTGATGCATGCAGCTAAATACACACCTCTAATGGTATAAAAATCAAAGAACAGATTCTGAAAATAAAAACAAAACCTCTGGCAAATCTAATTTTTAAAAAGAGTGAAAAAAGCGAATATATAACTAAAAGTAGTATTTAGTCCAATATGTCATAAATAGAGAAAGAATTTAAAAAATTTTAAAGAATGTCATGCTAATGAAATTGACAATCTCAAAAGGAATCTTTTGCTATAGAAAAAATAAATGAAAAATAATTATTGCGCATTCAGGTTTTTTATTTCCTTCTAATTATTGTATTAGTTATGCCTTGGTTAGGAAAATGAAGTACTCTGGGTATTTTAGATAGAATATGATTTAGGACAGGGAATATATGCTTAAAAAACCATTGGGACACACACACACACACACACACACACACACACACCCCTTTGAAAGAAACAGAGAAGCAAAAGCCAGGGAAGATGGCTGACAGCACTCAGGTTCCAGACAGCTTTCAGGAAATCTGGAAGTTGCTATGCTCCCCAGTCTGCAACTGCAAGAAACCAATCCCTGCCAATGGTCACAGTTGCCTGCAGCACCAAGATAGGTATCTCTGGGAGGAAAGACCCTGAAGCCACTGCACTGCTTTCCCTTCTGCCTTTTAAATCTCACAGAGTGCCTCTCATTAACAGACCATGAGTCAGAACCCTGACAGCAAAGGATTTTGAGAAATGTAGTTCTCAGGTTTCCAGCCCCTGTACTGTAGAGAGAGCACGGAAGGGGTGGGAAGAGGGGAATGGTACCAACTACCAAGTATCAGCAGCCATCCGGGCACGTTTATTTATTTTATTATTGAATATTTTACTTAGGAAAAAACAAAAACCCCATATTTCTCTCTCTCTATATATATATGATATAATATATAAAGTATATAATAATTATATATTTTGTATACTTATGTAAGAATTATAAAAATATATAAATTACATATAATATACAAATAATTACATAAATATATATGTCCATGAAATTCTCATGCTGTATAACTGTGCACACCCTCCCTCCGTAATATATTGTCTTACAATCCTGGAAGCAGGATTATGTTCAAATGTGTTTAACTACAGACAATTTAATGAAGGAATTATTTATAGAGAAGTGTGCAAGCGTTTAGGAAGTTCATATATATTGAGGTATCCAAAACCAGCAACAATGAGAAGCCATTACCATCCCAGGCCTGAAAGGGGCAAAGAGTGTGGAGGTTTTAAAGCATGGCCACAAATTTTTTGCTACTCCTTCCTTGAAGAAATAGAGCTGAATTTCCCTCTGCTTGAGTGTGGGTTAGACTTAGAGACTCCCTTCAAACGAACAGAATGTGGCAGAAGTGACGGGGTGTGACTTCTGAGACTAAAAAGCATGTATGTGCCTTCTTCCTTGCTCTCTCTCTCAGATCGCTTGTTCTTAGGGAAGCCAGCTGCCTTTTCGTAGGACACTCAAGCAGCACTTTGGAGAAGCCCACAGCGTAAGGACCTGGGGCCTCCTGCCAACAACCATGTTCAAGAGCTCGGAACCAGATCCTCCAGTCCCAGTCAAGCTTCAGATCACTGCAGCTCCACCCACATCCTGATGCAGCTGCATAAGAAACCCTGAGCCAGAACTAGCCGGCTGTCAGAAACGATGTGGGAGAGTAAATGTTTGCTGTTAAATTGGGGGGGGGGGATAATTTTTACACTGCAGTAGAGAACTATGCATGGAGAAAATAATGTCCCTAGAGATGGTGAAGATTTGAATTGTGGAGAAGAGGCTTCAGGGTAAGAACGGTAGCCATGGAGAATATGGCTGTTGCCAGAACCACCAGGCCCAGGCTGGGAGGGAGGGAGAGGCAGAAGAAAGCCTTTTGCTCTCTCTCCTCCTGCCCTTCAAACCTCTACCGGTGCACATATTGACCATGCCCAATAGAAGCCAGAGGGCAAGTGAGCCCCCATCTGTAAAGATTAGCCCTGCGGCACAGAGCAGGGCTGAGCAGGTCAGAGGATGACTCTTATGGAGCCAAGAGAGAATAATGAGAACATACTTAGATCGTCTCACTTATGGACAGCGTTTCAATCAGGATTTGGTCAGAGAAGGAGAACCCCCAGGATATATATAACATAGGGATATATTATATAGACCTTATACAATTGTGGGAGCTGGTTAAACAATTTCTATATGGCTGTTGCTTCTGTGTCTGGGGCTGGAGCCTGAAGTCAGCAAAGTAGGCAATGAGGAAAGAAGGATGGACGTGAAGTGGGGCAGCAAGAACTGGAGCCTGCAAAGACAGACTGGACCCTACCTCGGCCTCTCATCACCCACCAAGCCTCCAATTTTGATAATAGGGAGATCTGCAGGAGAAATTGGCACCCTTCTCATGGAGCTGAAACATACCCAGCCCAGGAGTCAGTGAAGCTGAAGATGTTGGCCGCCAGGGACTTGGGGTGCTGGGACCCAGCTGCTGTCCCACCACAATCAGTGGGAGAGCCCGCAGAGCAGTGACAACACTGTAAATGGCATCAATGCCTCATGCCTGGCCCTGACTTACGAGTGTATGAGAACATGGCTCCTGCTTCACTTCCTCTTCCCAATCTCACATGACTGTTTCTTGTGGTCCAGCTAACCCAGAACTATGCACAGAAGGGAATTCTAGAAACACTCCCAGCTAAACTAAGTTGATACAGTACAAATCCACCACAGAGTTGCAAAAGGACAAAATATAATGGCAAAATGAAGTATTAAGATAATTATTTACCACAGCTATATCAGGTTTACTCCAGGAAGCAAGGATAGATTCACATTAGAAAAATTTTCAGTTCAAGAATCTCAATAAGAAAAGCTGTATGATAATCTCAATAGATGGCAAAAAGAGGTTCAGATAAAATTCCACATTCATGCCTGATTAAAAAGATCCTCATAGAAATTTAGGAATAAGAAGATACTCCCTTGAACCTGCAATATCTCATATAGACAGCCTGTATCATCCTTAATATTGAAACACCAGAAACATTCCCATTAAAACCAGGAAGAGGCAGAAATGCTAGATGTCTGTATTATTATGTGGCACTGTTCCAGAAATTTTATCTGATGCAATAAGATATCAGGCAGAAATAAAAGGTAAAATTATTGGAAAGGAAGAGTCAAAATCACTGTTATTTGCAGACAATATGATTATATATCTTTAAAACACTGCAGGGGAATTAACTGAATGTTCTTAACATTAATTCATACTAAGTAAAATGGTAGCATACAAGAAAAATGTGCAAAATCCAGAAGCTTTCCTCTATGCCAGCAATACCCTTCACGAAATATAATGAGGAACAGAATTCAACAACAGTAGAAACCAGAAAACATTAAATTCCATGACACTGGCCTTTTTGATGAATACAGATCATTTATTTTGTTGACTGTCTCCTAATCTGGGTTTGTCTGATGTTTCCCCATGATTAGACTCAGGTTATGCATTTTGGGCAGGAATATCTCAGAAGTGATGCTGTATCCTCCTTCTTGCATCCTCTTACGAGGGACATGATGCCAATTGTCCCATTACTGATGAGGCTAACTTGTATCTCTGTTAATGTGGTGTCTGGAAGTTTCCTCTTCTGTAAAGTTATTATTTTTTCTTTTGTAGTTATTAAGCACCTGTGGGAATTTATTTTGAGACCATCCAAAAACCCTATTTCTCATCAAACTTTCACCCATTGTCAAATATTGTATATGATAATGCTGACAAGGATGTGGTGAGATGCATGTGTATTCACAATGCCAGTGCAAGTATAAATAGGTCACAGTCTCTGAAGAGCAACTGAGTGATCCTTATGAGGACTATTAAAAATTGTCATAGTCTTTGATCTAATAATCCAACTTCTAGGAATCTATTCTAGGAAGGATAAAAATCAGAAGTGTGGCCAAAGAAACATTGCTTTCATGTCAGAAATAGTTATAATAGTGAAATGGATGGATAAATAAGTTATAATAGTTCTACAAAAAGAAATAATACACCACCAATTATAATATTCTTTCAAGACTAATCGAAAAAAGTCACTAAATAATATTGTTTGAAGGTAGGATTTTAAGCTGCATGTACAGTATATACTTAGAGGATATTAATCTTTTAGAAAAAATATACCAGTGTTTTAATAGTATTTTTTCCAGGGGTAGTTTTGCAGGTAATTTTCATGTTTCTTTTATATTTATATATGTATTTGCTGTATTTCCCCAGTGTTCTACAATAATATATTTATGCATTCTTTTTATAATTGAAAAAAACTTAGTAAAAAACACCATGTACAAATTAATTTTCCTGCACATTTTTCTTGTATAAATTTGTGATCCATGTGTTACCTCCTCTAAAGTCAGCAGCAAAGAATCAATGGAACAGCTGACAAAGCAGGTAAAATCACTTTGATGTGTTTGATTGTCATCAAAATGTGACATGTAATACTGTACGATTATGTCCATCTGGTCAGACCATTTTATTTATTAACCTTGCAGATTTAATCAGAAATTCACCCAATAGTTAGGCAATATTTTATAATTTACAATGCACTTTCATATACATTATCTCATTTATTAAATGCTGAGCTATTTTAGGTCATTTTAATCCGACCATGGAGAAAACTTTAAAAACTTCACTGAAAACTGAAGTCACTTAGCCTCTTTTGACCTCTCTTTCCTTGCTGTGAGCACACTGCGGTAGAAAGGGCTCAAACCTGAGATTCCAAAGACTGGGGTTTAAGTTGTCTTTCTGCTCCCTATCAGCAGTGTGACCCTCACAGTCACTTCATCTGTGTGTGCTTCATTTTCCTGATCTTCAAGACAAAAGACTCCTAAGGTTTCATTTAGCTGTGTTAGGCTGTGATTCTTAGATGATGTATCAGTCCCTTCCATGTCCCATATGCTGCAGTGTCAACAAACATCAGCGCCCTTGCAGTGTGTCTGCAAACATCATCCCACAAATATACCTTCAGAAGTTCACATTAGAAGAGGACTATATTTTATTTTGCCCTGACAGTCATAAGCACTGGGCAAAACTGCATTTTCATTTCATTTCTCTGGAAACTTTGGACCTCTCTCTTACATGGCCCAGGTCTTTGAGGTTGACTCCCTTTCCACTCTAACCCACTTGAAAGACTTTTGGCCACACTGCGGTGAAAGGAACTTTATACATAAATGCACAGCTATTAGGCATTATGCAAGAGGGCAAGCCATGGTACTCCAACCTCAATAAACAATGTCTCAAATAAACACTTCCCAGTGAGTTGGGAGAAATAAGGGGAAAGGGGAGTTCATGCTCCCAATTCCTCAAGGAGACCATGCCTTGAGCAACTATTTACAAAAATACGCTTTTCAATTGACCCTCACACTAAACCCTGTTCCTCTCAATAAGAGCTGTAGCATTTTTATGAAAACAGGTTCCTTATAGAGCACAGTTTGATTAATTCATGAGTTGCTTCATCTGAGACTTGTTTTAGATATGGTTTGCTAACCTTGCCAAGTTTTTAAGGCTTCCAGTAATCTTTGTCAAACCAAGATTTGGGAACTGAATATTAATTGAGGGCCAACCCACAGTATGGCTAAAGCCAATTATATCAGTTAACCCAAACAATCTTGTGAGCTATCGTATCTGTATTTTACCAAAAGAGAAAAATGTCTCAGAGATTAAATGAGTCACCCTAGGTCACACAACTAGAGAGATCTGCCTGACAGAATCTATGATCTTTTGACTGCACCATGGTTATCCAGATCTGGGGAATTCTGGGTAAGGTTTGGTCCATCTTCATTCTGTTGCTATAAGATCATTTATTCATTCAACAAACATTGACTGAGTGCCCCATTTTGTGTGTGTGTGTGTTTTTTTAACATCTTTATTGGAGTATAATTGCTTTACAATGGTGTGTTAGTTTCTGCTTTATAACAAAGTGAATCAGTTATATATATACATATATCCCCATATCTCTTCCCTCTTGCATCTCCCTCCCTCCCTCCCTCCCTATCCCATCCCTGTAGGTAGTCACAAAGCACCGAGCTGATCTCCCTGTGCTATGCGGGTGCTTCCCACTAGCTACCTATTTTACATTTGGTAGTGTATATATATCCATGCCACTTTCTCACTTTGTCCCAGCTTACCCTGCTCGCTCCCCATATCCTCAAGTCCACTCTCTAGTAGGTCTGCGTCTTTATTCCTGTCTTGTCCCTAGGTTCTTCATGACGATTTTTTTTTTTTTTAGATTCCATATATATGTGTTAGCATACAGTATTTGTTTTTCACTTTCTGACTTACTTCACTCTGTATGACAGACTCTAGGTCCATCCACCTCACTACAAATAACTCAGTTTTGTTTCTTTTTATGGCTGAGTAATATTCCATTGTATGTATGTGCCACTTCTTCTTTATCCATTCATCTGTTGATGGACACTTAGGTTGCTTCCATGTCCTGGCTATTGTAAATAGAGCTGCAATGAATATTGTGGTACATGACTCTTTTTGAATTATGGTTTTCTCAGGGTATATGCCCAGTAGTGGGATTGCTGGGTCATAAGGTAGTTCTAGTTTTAGTTTTTTAAGGAACCTCCATACTGCTCTCCATAGTGGCTGTATCAATTTACATTCCCACCAACAGTGCAAGAGGGTTCCCTTTTCTCCACACCCTCTCCAGCATTTCTTGTTTGTAGATTTTTTGATGATGGCCATTCTGACTGGTGTGAGGTGATACCTCATGGTAGTTTTGATTTGCATTTCTCTAATGATTAATGATGTTGAGCATTCTTTCATGTGTTTGTTGGCAATCCGTGTATCTTCTTTGTAGAAATGTCTATTTAGGTCTTCTGCCCACTTTTGGGTTGGGTTGTTTGTTTTTTTGATATTGAGCTGCATGAGCTGCTTGTAAATTTTGGAGATTAATCCTTTGTCAGTTGCTTCATTTGCAAATATTTTCTCCCATTCTGAGGGTTGTCTTTTCGTCTTGTTTATGGTTTCCTTTGCTGTGCAAAAGCTTTTAAGTTTCATTAGGTCCCATTTGTTTATTTTTGTTTTTATTTCCATTTCTCTAGGAGGTGGGTCAAAAAGGATCTTGCTGTGATTTATGTTATAGAGTGTTCTGCCTATGTTTTCCTCTAAGAGTTTGATAGTGTCTGGCCTTACATTTAGGTCTTTAATCCATTTTGAGTTTATTTTTGTGTATGGTGTTAGGGAGTGTTCTAATTTCCTTCTTTTACATATAGCTGTCCTGTTTTCCCAGCACCACTTATTGAAGAGGCTGTCTTTTCTCCATTGTATATTCTTGCCTCCTTTATCAAAGATAACATGACCATATGTGCGTGGGTTTATCTCTGGGCTTTCTATCCTGTTCCATTGATCTATATTTCTGTTTTTGTGCCAGTACCATACTGTCTTGATGACTGTAGCTTTGTAGTATAGTCTGAAGTCAGGGCGCCTGATTCCTCCAGCTCTGTTTTTCTTTCTCTAGATTGCTTTGGCTATTCGGGGTCTTTTGTGTTTCCATACAAATTGTGAAATTTTTTGTTCTAGTTCTGTGAAAAATGCCAGTGGTAGTTTGATAGGGATTGCACTGAATCTGTAGATTGCTTTGGGTAGTATAGTCATTTTCACAATGTTGATTCTTCCAATCCAAGAACATGATATATCTCTCCATCTGTTTGTATCATCTTTAATTTCTTTCATCAGTGTCTTATAATTTTCTGTATACAGGTCTTTTGTCTCCTTAGGTAGGTTTATACCTAGATATTTTATTCTTTTTGTTGCAATGGTAAATGGGAGTGTTTGTGTTGATGTCTTAGTCTGTTCTGGCTGCTATAACAAAATACCACAAACCTAGTGCCTTATAAACAAGAGAAGTTTATTTCTCACAGTTTTGGAGGCTAGAAGTCTGAGCTCAGGGTACCAGCACAGTCAGATCTGGTAAGGGTGCCCTTCCAGGTTACAGACTGCCAACTTATTGTATCCTCACATGGCAAAGAACAGAGCAGAGAAAGCAAGCTCTCTTGTGCCTCTTACAAGGGCACTGATCCCATTCATGAGGGCTCCACCCATACGACCTCACCTAATCCTAATTACCTCCCAAAGATCTTACCTTCTAATAACATCACAGTGGGAGGTGGGGGTGGAGTAGAGCTCAACATATGAACTTTGGGGGAAGGGCACAAGCATTCTGTCCATAACAGTCAGGAACCATACTAGGCTCTGGGAATTCATTATTGAACAAAAAGAAAAAGTTACTCCATATGTTGGAGCTTATCTTCCAATGGGGAAGACAGATAATAAACAAAATAAGTAAGTAAAATACCTAGTGTGTAAGTGGTGATATGTGGGGTAAGTTGACAGAGAAGATCAGTTTTAGACACTGTTAATTTTGAGATGTCTGTTAGATATGCAAATGAAGGATGAACTGGGGGGACAGTTGGAAATATGGGTCTGGAGTTCAAGGGAGAGGTGAGTGAAAATACTTCACTATAAAAAATGAGTCAGAGGAGAAATCCTAGAATTTTCTGTATTTGTAGTTTAATAGCTCCCAGTCTCAACCCTGTCAGCAAAGTCTGAGTACAAAGACCCAGAGGTTAGAGAAACAATGTGTGTGTGAAGAATTAAAAGATGCTCAGTATGGCTGGAGTGGGATATGAGGGAGATGGATAAAGAAGAGACTGGAGAGTGACCAGAGGAAAGATGGAAAGGATCATAAGGAGGTTGGACTTTGTTCAGAGGAGAACAGGAGGACCATGAAAGCATTGAAAGGAGAGAAGCTGTGTGCTTTAGAGAGAGAACTCTGGCTGCAATGAAGGCTGAACAAAAGGGCAAGACTGGAGGCAGGAGGCCCACCCAGAATCTGCTGCAGGAGCCCAGGTGAGAGAGATGGGCAGCCTTAACCAAGGCAATGGCAAAAGATGGAGAAAAGTGAGTGAGGTCCAGTTAGGTTTGGAAACAAAGGGTGGGCAAGGGTGAGAAGGGAGTTGGGATGCCCAGGTTTCTGGCTTGGGCACGTGGCTAGAAGGCAGTGCACTTACCAATATGGAGATTTAGGAAGGGCAGCTGATTTGGAAAGGCCAAAGGTGAGTTTAGTTTTGCATGTATTGTGTTCGAGGTAGCTGTGGAAAGTCCAGGTAAACAGTTGAGTGTGTGGATCTGAAACTCATGGGTGACATCTGAAATGTATTTGGAATATACATACACACACACACAATGGATGGGGGTCACCCAGGGCTAGTGTAAAGCATGCAAAGTGAAGGGCACAGAACCCCAAGGAACCCTGCAATATCCACATGCACTATCTAGTTTATTTGTTTAACAACCCTGTGAATTGAGTTTTTTCTTTTCAGTTTTCTCCAGAACCGATTGATTAGACAACCAGAGGCATTTCCCAGCTCTCAGCCTGGGACCCTATGTCAAATCTGCTTACATGAGAGTTACACGCTTACTACATGAGGAGCACCTGCTACATGAAAGCATGTGGAGAAAGTCTGAGTGCTATCATGAAGTCTTTTTTTAATGCTAGAAGAATGCAATGTTTTACACAGGTTAAAATGAGAAACTCCCTATTTTTACAACATTTGAGGCAAGGATATTTGGGCCGATGCTACAGTTTAGATTGAGAGCCAGGAAAGTTATCAACATGGTTAAAGTCAAGCTATAGAACCGCAGAAATCAGCTAGGATGTGGAGGTTTTAATACATGAAAATAGTCTTTTGGTCAATTAAGGTAACGAAAAGTAACATTTCCACATGTTCCTTTCAGTGAAGTAATTAATTGGTCAGGAGAAAAGGTGGTCAAGCAAAGAATCATTCCACAAAGAGAAATATCACAAAATATAAAGTATTTTGTTATTACTTTTTACTACCTTTCTTGTAGGAGTTCATAGGAGGAAAGGGAAAATATTTCTGTAGAATCTTCAGAAAACCTTTTCATGTGGGCTGATTCCAAATACATAAAAGAGAGTAGAGACTTTTGAAAGGAACTTTTAAAATAATGGGTAAGTGGTTTTTTTCCCTTGAAAATTGTTACACTGTGTGATTTTAAAACACCTTAAATCCTCAAACAGAAATCCACTGAAATGCAGTTATTTCACTGTAGGATACACTGAAAATAAAATTTAACCCAGTGACTGTGCATCAAAGTGAGAAAGATTATATGCTAGAATGGCACTTGGAGCCCATTTCATGGTCCTCATAGCTGACTGCCACAGAGCACCTTGGGAGCAAGCTTTCAATGCCATTGTGTAATTATTCATATTCATCTTAGCCATGAGGTATGACTCCTACATTTATATAAAGGAGAAAAGAAAGTCATTTTCTAAGTTTGTTTCCACAGCAACAATATTCCATACTTTCTTCTTCTGTGTCTAAACATGAACAAGCTTCAAACAGAGGGAGTGTTAACAGGGAAGAATCTTTGTATTCTTTTATAAGTTAATCACTAAAGGGATGTTACCTATAAGCTTAATCAAATTACGCATAATGGCCCATCTCTGGGAACCCTGCCTCCCAGGTAATGAGCATTACGCTAAATACCGTTGTTTAGGTCACAGGAAACATCCTGACCAGGACCACCTGTGAATGGCTGCAGGCAAGACGAAATTAACACATCCCCTTCCGGGGTCCGGCCGGAACCAGAACTTTACTCCCTCCCCTTTTAGTATAAAAGAAGCCTGAATTCTAACTCGGGAAAGCTGGTTCTTTGGGACGCTAGGCCACCGTCTTCTGGGTCTGCTGGCTTTCCAACTAAAGTCGCTACTCCTTGCCCGAACAACTCAACTGTTGATTTATTGGCCTGTTGTGCAGTGAGCAGTGTGAGCTTGGACTCAGTAAGAAATTTTGGTAAAGCCAGCCAGGAGGCTAGTTGCTCATGGCCAGCTGACCCCGGTTGGGGAATTCTTGGGTCAGGTCCTAGCAGCTGCTGGGACCACTCGTCCTGAGGATCTGCGCTTCGAAATTCCCCGAAGCAGCCCTGGCTGCCCCAGTGCATGGCAATTGGAGCAAGGAATCAACATCTGGGAGTCGACGGGCTCAATACAGTGGGGTAAGTCGCTTTGGTGTGTACAGCTGGAAACTTTATTTTCTCTGCATTTGGGGCTTTTCCTCTGGAATAAGCCAATTGTTTTGTATTTGGGGTACCCTGTTGGAGAGAGGAAGTAGTTGCTGAACTTTTACCTGATTTGTGAACCGGTTTCTTTGTTTCTTTGGATGCTAGCCTTTATGTGCGCCGTTTGGGTTTCGTTTGCCTTTTATTCTGTCTTTAAAAATTGGGGAATGTTTCAACTATCCCTACAGAAAGTCCTCGGAGGTGAGTTTTGGATAAGTGGTCTGGTTACAGCTATGAGCCCGTGACTAAGAGGAAGATGAACAGTGTATGGCCACAGTACCTGTTCGGATCTCCACAAGGGCGTTAGTCAGGGTTGTCTTGGGACTCTGTGCACCGTGTATTGCCACCCATGCTGTGTTAATTACGTTGATTGTGGTCTCCTGTGTTGTTGGTATATGTAAAATCCCGAGACTAAACTTGAGGGTTTACTTAGGGTTTTCTGTTTGTCCTTTGAGTTTTTTGTTTCATTTTGTTTTGGTACCGTTTCTCCATTTACAGCCATAATCAGTTTTGTGATATTTGAAACTCTTACTGATGTCAAATGGAAGAACAAGAGAAAAAAACCTGTCTGCTCTTGTCCCAGAGTGTGACATTCCCAGGGAGAAGAGAAAGGTTTCACCTGGTTCCTAAAATCACCAAAAGCCCCAGCCCAGAGTTCAGACCGGTTGGTTGATGCCAAGGCAAAATGGTTAGAGAGAACCAGTTGCTATTTATGGTTTCACAGTAAAATGCTGAGGGATGTGGCCTCTGAGTGGCTCTGTACAATCCAGCAGTGAGAGCTTCTGTGAAACAGTGGGGAGAATGCTGAAACCCTCTATGTGCAAGCATTTGTGCCCTTACATCAGGGGAAATGAGAAGAGGAAGGGAATGAGAGTGAGGATATGTTGCTTCAAACCTTAACTCCTCCGCCCGAGCTAGCTGTCCCGATCTCTCTGCCTTTATGCCAGTATATTGACACCTTCCCCCGCCTCCCATTCCTATCCAGCCCCAGTTCCCGACACTGGGGCTCAGGAAGCAAAGAAAATGAGGCAATGAGATCTTAAGAAGCAGGATTGGGGTGGGCGAAGAAATGCCAAAGGAGGTTCCTTATAGGGGTCAATTAGAAAATCCTGTGTTCCTGGGGCACAGGGACCTGGTCTGGTATTGACATCTAAGACCTGACAGGGCAGCCAGTTTGGGCCAGGAGCCAATCCCAGAGCAGGGCAATTTCTTTTATGTGGTTATCCAATAGGGTGTCTAAATATAAACAGCCAGCCAGCTGGGTTTCTCAGACTTGTTTAATCGGAAAGATTGCAGTCCTCTTTATATGGAGGAACCCCTCCAAATGCTTCTATTTTTGCTACCCACCACCCTTCCTGGGCAGGCGTACACATTCTTCTCAATATGATGCTTACAGGAGATGAAAGGAGTATGGTCATTGATAAGGCCAGGGAAGAAGCATACCAGCTCCACCTAACAGACCTAAAGGGTATACCTGAAGCCCACTTGGCCGTACCCACGGCTGAACCAAATTGGGACCCCAATGAAGGAAGAAGGCCCATATTAGTGCACTACAGTAAATTCATCTCGGCAGGGCTTTGAAAGGGGGAACCAAAGCAAAAGAGTTTGAATAAAATTCAAGAAATTCAGCAAAAACCAAATGAAGACCCCTCTGAATTTTTGGAAAGGATTTATCAGACCTACAGGCATTATACTGATGCAGATCCTGAGGCCCCTGAAAATACGAGGTTGTAAATTTGACCTTTTGGGGGCAAAGCGCCTCAGGTATCAGGAGTAATTTTCAAAAATTAGAGGGTACATTTGAACTGAACTCTTCTCAATTGTGGGGGGTGGGGTGACTGTACTATGCCATTTTTTTTTTAAGATTTATTTATTGATTGATTTATTGATTGCTATGTTGGGTCTTCGTTTCTGTGCGAGGGCCTTCTCTAGTTGCGGCAAGCGGGGGCCACTCTTCATCGCGGTGCGCGGGCCTCTCACTATCGCGGCCTCTCTTGTTGCAGAGCACAGCCTCCAGACTCGCAGGCTCAGTAGTTGTGGCGCACGGGCTTAGTTGCTCCGCGGCATGTGGGATCTTCCCAGACTAGGGCGCGAACCCGTGTTCCCTGCATTAGCAGGCAGATTCCCAACCACTGCGCCACCAGGGAAGCCCACTATGCCATTTTATACAAAGAAGTTGAGCATCCATGGATTTTGGTATCCACAGCGGGTCCTAGAACCAAGCCCCCCCCCCCCATACAACGGTGCACTGTATATGCTATAGCAGAGGTACATTTGGAGTGTTAGGAGGGAGCAAGTAATGGCCTGATGAATTCATGGATATTTGATCTAAATCTTGAATAACTGAAGAACTTTTGCCAAAAGAGAGAGAGAACAATTAAGGCAAAGAGAATTATACATGTGGAAACATACAAATGGAGGTATGAGAGCAATGCCATTGAGAAAAGCCCTTTGGGGTGGCTGGAAGAGGGGCAGGGTAGAGGGGATAGGGACCACAACATGAGGCTAGGAAAGCAGGGCAGGGCTGTTCAGGAAGGACCATGCGTGCCTAACTCAAGGGTGAGGATTTGGTCTTGTAGAGGATCCACCAAACCTAAAGCAGAGGCATGATCAGATCTGCTACTAGAATAGTCCCCTGAGCTGCCAAGTAAACAACGGGAATAATTGGAAGAGCTGGAGGGAAAGGACGTAGAGAGATACAGCTAAGATCTCAGTATACTGAAGATTTGAGAATTTACTAAGATCTAAAAACAGGTGTATAGGCTTTGGCTCCTAATTAGATTACTCAGCAAAAGTTAGTTCAGTTTTTTTCATCTCCTGTCCCTTCCCCTCCCAATCTTGTTTAACCCCAGGGTGGGCAGTTGACCTGGAGCTAATCATTGGCCAGGATTTTACAGATGAGGAATTTAGGTGTGACAAGAAAAATGATGAGCCCAAAGTTCTAACACTAGTAAGTGGAAAGATTGGAATTTGAACCCAGGTGTTTGGACTCCATAAGCTGGATGTGTAATTACCACTCTGTGCCACCTCTAATTGAGAGAGTGTTTTGTTGTAAGGATTAAATGAGAGGATGTATGTCTCATGCTGAGATGATATAAGTAACCCTTTGATTCCTTACTCCTCTCTCTGTGTCTGTCCTCCTGGTCTGGGACCTTAACCTGGTTACTTCCCATTTTTCAGAGTCTCACATGGGCCCTTGCAGTTCTGTATTTACCCTCACCCCAAGGCTAGAATTGCTCTCTACGGTCTTTAGATTTTCTAATCCTAGGCCCAAACACAGACTCTCCCAGGACTTCTCATGAAAGATGCCTCCCACTGGCGCTTAGTGAAATATCTGAACCTCTTCAAAACAGCCATTCCTGCTCTTTCCCTCTTAAGTAAGTACCCAAGGTCGGATGCCACAGGGCTCCTCTTGATCAGAGATCTTGCTGGTTACAGAGATATTGATCAATGTTGCTGAGATGCCAGTCTACCTACAACTATCCCACCCAAAGTTTTGAGCCAGTTGGCCCAGAAGGGTCCAGTCCATTGGCTGGCCAGTGACCAATTCAATTCTCTTTCTCCCTTTCACTTGAACTTGCATTAAGAGACTCAGACTGAGATTCTGGAACTTGGAGGTCAGGGGGAATAGAGCTTGGGCTCTGCTTATGAGCCCAGGAGAGCTGGACTACACAGGCAAGAGTTTTGAAGCCCAGTGCAGCCCTTAACCTTGGGTCCTGACTTTCATTTACATTGACCCTCTGGCTATACTTTCTGCCCCTGGGATGTGAGATATCCTCTGTCTACTTCCAATAAGGTCTCCTTTGGGGTTTGTGTCATTTTCAATAGGTTTCTGTTTCTTACAATCACGTACTCCCTGCCTGTTGTATAAGCATAGTTGGTGTTCTCCTGTACGAGTTTTATGTGTGCTCAACTATAAACCCCATCAGAGCCAGATTAAAAAAAATGTCAGGGGGAGTGATGAAACCCATACTGAGACTCAGCACTGAAAGTAGATTTCACTGCTCCTAGCTTATAACAATGTAAAACAGGCTGTTTCTGTTGTGCCACCCCCCTTTTTTTTAAACCTCTGGTTAGTTCATGCCAAAGATCTCTACAAAGCATTTCTCCACCTCCAGTTGGCTTAAAATATTTGGCAAGCCTTAGTCTAACCATTTTGCTGAGGTATGAGAAGTCATTATAATGACTAATTTTATAAGTCCTAAGAAGAATGGTACTGGAGAACATACATGTAGAGTAGAGGTCAATAAATTTTAGGATTCAGATACTGAATCTGTTTGTAATTGTTGTATGCCTGCATACACACACATGCACACATACAGGCAAGCATACCAGGATTTTACCACACAAAAGACAGCACCTGACTTTTGAAAATATGTCCTTTTTAATTTTGACAGTGAGCTATGCCAGGTGGTCAATCTGAATGACCATTAATCAGTGCAATGGGGGGCCAAGCAGTCAAGAATCATTAGGAAAGTATTGTCTCTGGAAGGTTTTGCAATTTTCCAAATTTATTTTTATCTAAAGAGACTCATGAGGCTCCACAGTGACATATGTGTCCTATTTACGCCACCAGAACCAGGGTGGCCTAGCACAGATGCACTGGTGAGGGATGAACTAAATCCAGCTGGAGGTGGCTGCATCGTGAGGGGTCAGGGCAGACTGCAGCAATGGGTCAACACAAGGACATCATCTCATCCAAGGGGTACGTGTGAGTTAGGGGTACCCAAGTGGGGTGAAAGCCCTGAAAACTGCCGGGTCTCTGGAGATCAGTATCACCAGGGGACAACTTTGTGCTGGGCAGGCTGACCAGGTGCTGAAAAGGTACAAGGCTTTGCAGTGGGGTGGGTTTGCATCCTCAACAAGGGAACGCTTTCTATCAGAGAAAAATACCCAATTTTAAAGGGACAGAGCTTAGCTAGTCACCCTGGGATATCTGAACGTTGCTATTAAACTGTAAAGCTGTCATAAAAGGAAGCATGAAGATCAACAGATAATATTCTTTAGCACTTTAATTGTGTAGAATTCAAAATATAAGAAAATGAATTTCCTGGCCTCTTGACAAAGCAGATATAAATAAGTAGTTATCGAGGCTCTAATTTCCTGAGAATTTTAATAAAGGGAAATATTTATGGTTTGAAATTACCTCCGAAATTATGCAGGGAAGGATAGATAGTTTATGACTTCGGAGAACAAAAAAGAAACTTGCAAATACTTGATGTTGGCAGATCAATTAAGTGGTAATACATGCTACATTATAATTTTAATCACCATAAAATTAAAATATGGTAATGAGTGTTAACATGACTTTATCTTTTCAAACTATGATTTAATTTATGGAACTTTTCTTGACTACTTCTTTATTTCCTTGGTTATTTTTCTTACCTTCTGTGCTACTTTAGATTATACACTTTCCAGAGCATGTTATTCAAGACAGCCACCAATTAAATGAGCTCATCTTCCTTTATCAATTAAGGATCTTGTAGGCTATTCTTGCTCTTTTTCATCTAGTTCTTTCTGCCTCCCTGCATAAAATATATGGAGAATTAGAATAACTCTCTTTTTGAAAGGTCTTTATGGTTTTCACATTGTTTATTTTTTCCAGTGATACAAAGGCAACCCAAGTGTCAGCTGGCCTTCCTCAAAGTCAACCTTCCTGTAACATATTTGGGGGAAGGGGAGGTGCCTGTTCTTGGCATCATGTGGCAGCTATTGGGGTGCACACCTCCTGCCTCTCCCATCTCTCCTGGTGCTCCGGTCCCTTCCCACCTTCATGCCGCCATCCCATCCTGGCATTGGTGGATGGATCATGTTGCAAAGGCTGTCTTTCCCTTTACTGCTCAAACCTCTAATTCCCAACACCTCACTTTCACTGCTCCATGTTGGGATGTCCAAAAATTATCTCAATAAAGGAGAAGAAAATGTTTACTTGTACACCAAAAGTGACTCAAATAGTCTATGGGAAAAGAACCAAAAGTTAAACTTTTCCCGGAGGATCCCACTATGTCTCCCCAAGGTACCAGTTTACTCCCTTCATCTTGAGGTCAGCACTCCTCTCTTTCCCTCCAGATTACCCCTCTTCTTCTTCAACTCCCTACACATGGAAACTCCACCTCATTCACAATGTAGGAAGCCTTACCCTCTATCCATAGCTGTTGGTCTGATTCTAGAATCCACTTGTTCCATGCAACCATGCCATCTCAGGGTCACAATCCTATTTCCCAAGTGCATTTTTTAAAAAAAATCAGACTTATTCACCCAAAAACATCATGAAGACGGTGGGTTGCATTGGGAGTAGGGTGCTGAAGCAGGATGGTGTTGAGTAGGTTTCTGCACTGAAACCAGCCTAACTTCCTGTCCCTGCATTAAATAGTGCTGGAATCAGGCACACTTTCCTGCGTCTGTAATCAACCATCATGAGACCTAGAAAACATAACTTAATTGCCTGCTCCAGGAAGTACCAACTCCTGCAAGGCAAGGCTGTGAATCAACAGTTAAATCATCAAAACTAAGAGCGTGCTCAAAACTCACTTCAAAATCCCAACCTCACTGCACTCACCGATTTAAAGCTATTATGCCATGAACTCTACCCAATCCTAACTATCAATAGTTCCTTGGGCTTCCCTGGTGGCGCAGTGGTTGAGAATCTGCCTGCCAATGCAGGGCACACGGGTTCGAGCCCTGGTCTGGGAAGATCCCACATGCCGCGGAGCAACTAAGCCCGTGAGCCACAATTACTGAGCCTGCGCGTCTGGAGCCTGTGCTCCGCAACGGGAGAGGCCGCGATGGTGAGAGGCCCGCGCACCGCGATGAAGAGTGGCCCCCACTTGCCGCAACTAGAGAAAGCCCTGGCACAGAAATGAAGACCCAACACATCCATAAATAAATAAATAAACAAATAAATAATTTAAAAAAAAAAAAAAAAGTTCCTTGACTTGTGAGATTGGCTTTAACATCACCCTCTCCAGGCCCTTGTTACACTCTTCGATGGCTCCCTGGCAGCTATAGGATAAAGTACAAACTTTTATAAAGTAATCCCTGTTTATCTGTCCAGTCTCATCCCATCACTCTGCCTTTTATTCCAGAACCTTGAAGAATTTGTAACCACCCCCAACACACACACACCAAGATGTTTCACATCGCATGCCTTCATCCATTTTTCTCATTGCTTTCAATACCCTCCCCCTCTCTCCCTCATTGCCTTGGATAAGTTCTTTTGCACTTTCATCAGTCTGAGGCCACCCTTCAGGAAGTTTTCCATGAACCTCAAGCCACATTAGGTGTCTATCCTTCCTCTTTTCCCAGAGCTCCTTGTGCTCTTACAACAGTGCATGGGAGTGGTGCATTGCTACATCCTGCCCTCTCAGCAGAACCCCATGAAAACTGACACTGTCTTACTGAGCTCCAGAGCGGGAATGCACAGTTGGTGTGTGTTGAACTGGACTAGACTGGATTTGCCATCATAGTTGTGGAGATATTTTTCTCAGTTTACTGTTTGCCTTTCATTTAGGTTGTGTGGATTTTGGCAGACTAGTTTTTAATTTTTATGGAGTCAAATCTATTGATCTTTGTGTGATTTCCTCTATTGATTTTGAGCTTAAAAAGTGACAGACTGGTTTTTAAGAGACTCTTTAGGACTTGGCTGAGAAATTCTGCAATCTCATGCTCCATACTGAGAATAGGAAGTGGAGAGACAGAGAAACATAGAGACACCTTATCCCTCTCTTCTCGGGAATTCATGGCTCTTTTCCTTCTCCGTGAGGGATGGTATCTGGGTCAAAGGCACAAGTTGTATCTTGGCTTTTATAATTTTCATCAGTATGTGAAGACAGCCATCTTCAAGGTAAGCAATTCCATTTGTCTTTAGGTCCCCAAAGACAGTCTATACCTAAATGCTTTCAGGGGAAAGGAAAACAACATTTGCTGTTTCACTCTTTTCTTACTTTATTTTCTAAATAAGTGTAATATATCACAGCAATTTACTCAGAAGGCTGTGCTTGCTGGGCTCCAAGCTTTGCTCTTGGCTTTTCTCCATCTGAAATGCCAGCCCCTCCTCCAAGGGCCAGCTCAATAGTCATGGGCTCCATAGCACAGGGAGATCAGCTCGGTGCTTTGTGTCCACCTAGAGGGGTGGGAGGGAGACGCAAGAGGGAGGAGATATGGGGATGTATATATATGTATAGCTGATTCACTTTGCTATACAGCAGAAACTAACACACCATTGTAAAGCAATTATACTCTAATAAAGATGTTAAAAGAAAAAAATAGTCATGGGCTTGATAAGCCCCTTCTCTGATGAGCTCCTTCTCCTTCTAAACCCATCTACCCCTTCTAGACACGTGCTTGTATATAACTCTACCAAAATGTAAGCAACACAAGGGCACAACCGATGTCTCATTCATTCCTCTATTCATTTGCTGTTCAAACATGAATGAAGCACAGCAAATTCTCTGCCAAGCATGAGAGAAACATAGTGAACAAGCCGGGCACCAGCTCTACCCTCAGGGAACTTGCATTCTAGCAGGGGAGACACAGTTGATTACAAGCTTGGAAAATGTTACAAAGGAAAAGTGTAAGAGATAAGTGAATACATAACAGAGGAGTGAGTGAAGGGGAGGTCAAAAAGAGCCTGTCTACTCATCTGAAGGTTGAATAGACATCAGCTAGGTAATGTGGAGGACGGGGAGGGCAGGGAATGTGGGGCAGGAGAATAGCATATGCAAAGTCCTTGAGGCAATGTCACCACGCTGCTGGCTAAAGTCACTGCCTTGCACGCAGAAGCTACCCAACACCCATGTATTAAGTAAAGAAAATGGTAATACATATTAAATAAAATGATATTATTGCATACAATAATATTTCTTTCCAACGTTCTAAGATGGTCAACTCTTCAGAGTTTTATTCTTTATCAAGAATAAAATTAAGGGCTATCAGTTTACTGTAGAGACAGAATATAATGATTACGAACATGGCTCTGGAGTCAGACAGGGTTTAAATCTCAGCTCTATCACTTATGGTAGGTGTGTGACCCAGGGCAAGCTACTTAACTTCTCTGTGTCTTATTTATCTGCAAAATATAATAATAATAATAAATATACTAATAAATAATACCAATCTCATAGGGTAGCTGCAGGGATTAAATGAGCTGAAACGCACAAGGAGCTGAGAGCACTCAACAGAAGTCAGTACTCGTCATTTAGTGAAACCAGCATTTCATCTGTAAATCTCAATGCTACTACCCAAATAAATACTTATTTGAGTTTGAATTAACAGTAGTAACATTTATCAGGAAAGGGAAAAATGTAATTTTTCTTTTTTGCCTTCTGCCTAAGGAATTTCCCTTTGAGTATATCTATATATAGCATCACTGGTGAAAAGTAGAACAAAGAACAGATCTCCAGGTGATAAAATTACATTTCAGTCTCAGTCATAATTACACACCTTCCTAGCGACTCTCATGAATTCCAAACATCATTTCCCATCTGCTTACACTTTTGAATACCTATAGGTTTTGGAATCCTGTTGGCAATTTTCTACAACTTTTTAAACTGGGACAGCTTAATTAGAATCCTAACTTCTCTCTTTTCCATCAGCAATTTGCTTAAGTTTTGAAAAAAATCATTAAAACAAAGCATGCAGTGAGTATGCCAGACCACTGGGCTTTTGTTTGTTTCTGAGACAAGATCGTGGAGGGAAGTGGCTTGCAAATGATTAATAGACTTGATATTTAGACTTTCTGGCCTTGATTTCCAGCTTTGGAGCTTGCATTTAATTTTGAGAAAGACCAGGCTGTTGCTGCACCTTCATTTTACACCTCACATTTCTGCATTGGATTGATCAGCTCACCAGTTTTTCAGAGCTAGACAGGAGACAAAATTAAAAAGAAGCACTTGAGGGGTAGTTGGACTGGAACCCAAGAATAATCATTAATTAAATTTTCCCATCTCACCTCGAAAATGATAGGCAGTTAGTCTTTTCATCTCCCCTTGGTCTTCCTTGGTGAGGATGTCTGTTGTGCAGGTGGCTGAAGATGCCTGAATCCATGCATGGGCAGAACAGGAAATCTGGTTAAGATTGGGGAACTCAGTGGTGTTGAGCTTCTGATTTGGAGACATCACTTTATTGACTTTTTTTTTTTTTTTTTTTGGTAACAGCTTTATTTATCGAGATAGAATTGACATACAGTACAATTCACCCATTTAAAGTGTACAATTCAGTGGTTTTTAGTATGTTCACAGAGTTGTGCAACCATTACCACAGTCAGTTTTAGAACATTTTAATACCCCTCACAAAGAAACCCCATACCCTTTAATTATCACTCTCCCCAAAACCCTCATCCTCATAGCCCCAGGTAATGGTTAATCTACTTTCTGTCTCTATAGATTTGCCTTTCCTAGACATATCATATAAATGGAAGTTTATAATATGTGGTCTTTAGTGACTGGTTCTTTGACTTAGCATAACTTAGCATAGTTTTCAAGGTTCACCCTTGTTGTAGCACTTAATAGTACTTCATTCCTTTTTATGCCTGAGTGATATTCCATTTTATGGCTCTACTACATTTTGTTTATCCATTCATCCTTTGATATGAAGAGTTGGGTGGTTTTCTACCTTTTGGCTGTTATGAATAATACTGCTATGAACAATCACATAGAAGTTTTTGTGTGGACATACGTTTTCATTTCTCTTGAGTACATACCTAGGAGTGTAATTGTTGGGTCAAATTTTCCTGCTGTTTTGTCTCAAACACAAACCTTATACCAAATTAAACTAAATGACAGCATTTTGTAAATAATAAGGCACTTATTAAAAAATAACGTTTAATTATAGCCATCTTCTAGAATATTTAATCTCAAAATTTATTCCAGTAATGTTGAATCCATTTCTATTATGTACTTTGCACTGTGCTTTGTACTGGGGATAAAGATTCAAAGAGGACTGAGATGAAACCCTTAACTTGCAGGGACTTACTGTTTATAAAAATAACTAACATGTATTGAATCCTTACTCTGTGCCAAGCATGGTACGAAATGTTTTATGTATATTAAATCCTTGACTACTACTGCTACCATATGAGGTAGGTATTATTATTATCATCATTTTATAGAAAACTTAAGTAACCTGCTCAAGGTTATGCAGGTGGTAAATGGCAGAGCTGTGTGGTCTTTATCACTGTATCATGCTCCCAGGTTGTTTCTCTAGCATCAGTATCATGCAAGAGTTAAGAGCAGTGTCATCTGAAATTGACGTCCTGGGTTTGAATGCTGCCTCCCCCACTCACCACGTGACCTTGGGCAAAAATAATCACACTTTCTAAACCTCAAATGCCTGATCTGTAAAGGCGGGCTAATCCAAGTGCCTACTTCGTAGAGTTGCTATAAGCATTAAGTGAAACAAACATACATCAGGTGCTTGACTTGTAGTTAGTGCTCAATACATATTAGCTATTGTATTATTCATAATAAACTCTATAAGCAAACCATTACAAGGGCATGTAATATATAAAGACTGCCAAATGTTGCAATCTGTCTCTGCTAGAAAGGAAAACTGCAGAGAGCTCAACTTGTTTGCTTCCTTTTACCTGAATTCTATCCATCGATATTAACAACTGAAGTCTGAAAAGCAGGCTTCTGCTTATCTCTTCTCCCTCCATCTCCAGTGCTGCTGGGAAGCCTAACACAGTGTAGTGATTTGTATTCTATAAGTGTCTCTTGTCTCATCAAGAAAGGGGTCCATCTAGGCTCATTTTGGGGTGAGTTTGGAACCTGACACCCAGGAGATGGGCATAGCAGCAAAGGAATCAATCCAGGCATCTATAGAGGCATCAGCCAGGCAAGATCCATTCCTCTGCAGGTTCCTGCAAGGAGGGGGAAAGGCACTACGATTATGCAAGAGAAGAGCTCATAGAAATGTGTGATGCATTTCAACATAATTGTGTACTGTCCTCCATAACTTGGAGGAGTTGCCGGTGCATTGGGGTCAGCCTGACATGGGATTGGGGAGGCTCAGGGTGCAGTGTGACTTGTCACACTAAGTACACTTGTCTCCCACGGCAACGGGTTACTGGGCAGCAGGAGGCAGCAGGGCTGGGAAAAGCATTCAGGGGAACGGTCAACAGGGAGCCCTTCTCTGCATATTTATCCAGCCCCAGATTTGGCTGATGGTTTCGGAATGTGTTAAGTGGTCATCAGCATTCCCTGCTGTTCTTCGGGACGTGGTTGCTCTGGAGGGAAGAAGAATCAAGATTGGCTTCTCTGTACTTGTTACAGGAAAGTCAGACACCCAGGGAACCCAGCCATGGTGAAGGCAAAATCCAAAATGAGAATGAATTTCTGGATACACACATACAAATACACACCACAGTGACTCTGCAGAGGGTCCCTCACACTCAAATAGTTGATGCTTAATAAATATTTATTCCCTCCCTCCCTTCTGTCCCTAAAGAACTTTTCTTAGAGATCTGTCTATATCATAACTACTCACCTATGTCTGTCTCTGTTCACCAGTTTGTGGATTTGGGCGGGGAGGGGCAGGGACTGTGTATCATTTTCTTGGAATTCCCAAGGACTAGAGCAGAATCCAGACCACAGTACGTGTTGAAAAAAATGAAAAAATTATAACCGAATAGAATGTTAGGGGTATATATAACCTTTTGGCTGGAATTCTATTTCATTTAGTTATCACATCAAGCCTGTGCAGTTGGTTTTACTATTCCTATTTTAACAGATGAGGAAACAGATTCAGAAAGGTTAAATAACCTGCCCAAGGTCATATGTTTGGTGGAGCTGGAGTTGAATTTCAAGATGAACATCTGACAGGTGATTAAGACTCACATAAAAATCAATCAACCTATTATCACATTAAGACACCAACTAGGATGAATGAAAGAATATGCCTGAAGATTTGAGGAAGTTCAGTATCATCAACGAGCTTACATTAATTGCCTTCAGGCCCATGGCACTGAGTGAAGTGCTGGAAAAGGTAATCCACGCAGATGGCATGGGTCTACAGTGGATCTTTAAAAATAAAAACCTATAAGTAAAATATAATTACATATAAGAAGACAACCAGCACCACAGTGAACTTGAACCAATCTGAATATGGACCAGAGAGCTCCCCAAGAGCAAGGACTGGGTCTTTTTAATCACTGTCATCCCAGCGCCCTGCACATGCGGGGCACAAAGCTGGTACCCAATAAGTGCTGCTGAGATGGATTCCATTTTAAGTGTAAAGTCTATGTAACCAACAAGTCTGAAGTACAAAATGTCAATCAATAGGATTAGAGTCAAGCGAATGCATCCTTTTTAGCTGGCTTCCCCAGGACGTACAGGATGTTCACTTCACTGGACTTGAGATGAAAGCCCTGGAAAAATCATCTTAGCTGGCATATTCTTGGGGTTAGCATTGCAGCTCTTAGCCACAGATAGAGGATGGGGACACCCAAGGGCCAGCAAGGTGGAAGAGTAGTTCCCCACAGCATGAAGACCATCTCTTCCCCTCTACCCTGGAAGTGGGCTGGGGACACAGAGAAAGCACCAGGCAGGTGAGCTGAAGCTAGGGATGGAGGCAGAAGCTGTTAGCAGAGCCCGGGGTGCACCTCAGAGTCCAAGGGACAGCAGTGAGAGGTTGATGCTGAGCCATAGAACATGAGGCTGCGGCTGGGCCAGGTGCTGCTGCAGATGGGATTGGTTGTGGGGCAGGCTGGGAGCAGAGCAGGCAGGAAGGGAGCCTGGGGCCCGGGCTGTGCAGAGGAGGACTGGTACGGAAGTGGGGAGGTGGGCTAGGAGAGCATGCACGTTCAACAACGTGGACCCTGGCGCTATGGGTAGGCACTGTGCTAGGGAATATGGGTGAGTGCTATAGGAATAGAGACACGAGAAAACTCCAGGGGCTCACGATCTAGAGAGGAAGACAGACACAGACATAGCCGATAGTGATTCTATGTGACAAGTGGGAAAACTAAAGATGGAATACAGTACTACAATAATTTTTATTTTTTTAATATTTTATTTATTTATTTATTTATTTATTTGGTTGTGCCAGGTCTTGGTTGCAGCTTACGGGCTCCTTAGTTGCGGCTCGCCAGTTCCTTAGTTGTGGCATGCGAACTCTTAGTTGCGGCATGTATGTGGGATCTGGTTCCCCAACCAGGGATCAAACCTGGGCCCCCTGCTTTGGGAGTGTGGAGTCTTAACCACTGCGCCACCGGGGAAGTCCCTACAATAATTTTTAAAAGGGCAGATGAAGAAGGTTACTGAAAGTACCTGCAGATAGTGAGAGAGTTTGGGGTTCAAATTCTAACTCTTGTCATTTATAAGGTGGACGACCTAACACAAGTCATGTAGTCCTATTTAAGCTTCGGTTGGCTCATCTGTAAAGTGGATATAAGGTTTTGTAAGGATTAAAATGAGATACACGTAGATTGTTGAACACACGGCCGGCATAACAGCACGCTCTGAATATTCGTTGCTATTCCAACTACAATGACTTCAACTCCTACTTGCCAGGCACTGGGCTGAGGGCTCTTGTCTATGCTACTTAATTTTGGCATACACTCTGCTAGCCATTTATTTTTATCCTGACTTAATAAATGAGAAAATTGAATCTCTAAGTGTTTAAATAACATAGTATCTAGCAGATCCAGGACTCATCTCCAGGTGTGTCCATTTTCAGACACTCCACTCTGTTCATTATCTTGCTGCTTTATTATAAATATATTTTAGACACCTGTGGAAACTGCCTAGGTTAGTGCTTGGATAATAATAATTATAGTAATAGCAAAATAAATATATTATTTATAAATAATATATTTAAATAAATTGTATATTATTACATGTATAGCAATTATGTATTTATAATAATTATTATCATAGTAATGGTTAGGCACTAACCTAGATACTTTTCATACATTAGCTCATTTAATCTTTATAATAATCTTATGAATCAAGAGCTATTATCTCCATTTTACAGGTAAAATTAAGTGACTTGCCCAAGATTACATATCTATTAAGTGGTAGAGTTGTGATTGAAATGGGAGATTGAGGGGGAAATGACTCCAGATTCTGTGTATTTTGTCCTACTCCAACCTTAGTCTAAAGAGTTTTTCTATCTCTTTCTCCAGTCTTTCCTTTTTCCTCTTTCTCACCCTTCTTTTTTCTTCTCATTGGTGTCTCAAGGGCACTTCTCCCCCATTTTCATAATCAGGTTAGAGATTCACTCAAAAAGGAACACAAATCTGGGAAAATAACATTTACCCTCGCTAATAAGCAAAGAAATGCAAATTAAAATGAGAATGGTATTAACTCAGGCAAAATTCTTTAAAATAAGAAAACCCAAGTCTACAGGGAAACAGGCCCCATTTCCTGTGACAATGTAAG
Organism: Balaenoptera acutorostrata; assembly: GCF_949987535.1. Taxonomy (NCBI): domain Eukaryota; kingdom Metazoa; phylum Chordata; class Mammalia; order Artiodactyla; family Balaenopteridae; genus Balaenoptera; species Balaenoptera acutorostrata. Next base: position 43,475,054 of record NC_080072.1, on the reverse strand, counting down.
TTGGTACCGCCCTTTGGCAGGAAATTTGCACTAGATAGTAATAGCCACAAAAGGGCAATTCCATTCAACAGTCATTTACTCACAGCAATAGAGCTGCTTGGGCTTTTTTTTTTTTTTTTTTTTTGAAATTTCTGACAGCTTTAACTTTATGACAAAATAACAGCAACAGACTTCTATATAGCAAATAACACTAGGAAAAATTGAAAGAAAAATGGTTGGGGGAGTTCAGATGGCTACAGCATCTCTTAGGGAGAAATCCATTAATATGTACATTTAGAATGCAGATACACTGTACCCCAGCGATTCCATTTACAAGAGTTTATGCCAAGGAAGTAATTGTATACATTGTCAATTATGTGTGTAAAAGGATGTTCAGTGTGGCATTTTGTGTTTATTATTGCACATAAAAGGGGGGACACTAAATGTCTATCAGTAAGTAAATGGTTCAATAGATCATGGTGCATCCATATAATGGAATACTATACAGCTGTTAAGATGGATAGTATTAAAATTAACCTCTGTTGAGTTCCACTGGCAAAACTCTGAGTTAAATGCAGTATCTCATTCAGTCCTTTCAACAGTGCTTTGATGTGCTGCTTGGGCATTTATCATAACTCCATGATGGAAATTACTTTCTTCTCATGGGAGTTCTGCTTAAGAAGGGATTGCAGGCTACTATTTACTCTTCTCCCAATCATCTGTCAGTTTAATAGCTCTCCCCTGGGGCTAGCCGGAAGAGGCCAGCTCAGCTTCAGGGTTGCATTCAATACCCTAGCCCCCAGGATGCTGTGCCTACAGAGGAGACCCATGTGGGGCCAGGGGCTCATTTGTCCATCAAGGATGCTACTTAAGTGCAAGGTAGTCCCTTCCCAGTGTGGGCAGCCAGCATGAGGAAACTCTGCCTTCCTTCTTAACAGACCTCTCAGCTCTCTGAAGTGTAACAGCCTGACTTTGTCACCCCTCAGGGCTTCTTGCTGACCTGCTGCCCCATCACTCCTGCCTCAAAGGATACTGGTTTCTCTTCTACATCCTCACTCTATTCCTAGTGTCCCTTCTGGAAGGAGGGGCCAACCGTTTCATTCCAAAGACTCTTTCTTCATCACCCCAGGTCAAAGCCCACTCCCTTCTCAACAGCCTGGAGGTCCTGAGCAAATAAATCTGTGGTCATGACCTTTCACTGTAGTCTCCATGGATCTGGTCAGCTCCATTCTTGATGCCCTCCAGGTCTTGGGCAGCACGCTTTTCAACCTGAGTACTGTTAGCTCGGACTGCGGCTGGGGCAGGGGGTGGTGAATGGGGTCAGTGAGCACAGGCACGAAGCGTTCTCCTGTGCCCTCCATTGCCTGCTATTGATTTTTCTCCTGCTCTCGCTCTTCCACTGCCCCATAAAGAAGCCAAAGTAGTAAAGCTGTCAGGACATTTTCTAAAAGAAAGATGCGCTGAGTGGAAATGTTGTTGGTGCCTCTTAAACAAAGAGAGACAGGCTGGTGTTGCTGCGGGCTGTGAGTGGAGGATGGGTTTGGAGAGACATCCACACTGGCACGGGTGCAGCTGCTGACAGTCTTAGAGTTGAGGGGAGCACCGGAGCCCCATGGGCTAATCCTCTCCCCCCAGTAAAAGCATAACTCACAGTGGGGCTGCTGTACTACTTCCGTTTCCCAAGGCTGAACACAAGCGTCAGGGAGTCCCACAGATCAATGTGACTCAAAGTCTCCATCCCTCCTTGCTTTGCATCCCCAGCCCAGAAAAGAGAGAAGGCTCAGAGACCCGGAGGTATTTATAACTTACAGAATCTGTGCACCATGAGAACACTATCATCCACCTACATTGGTTGCAGGATGTTGCAAAAGATGTTTTGTTTGCTCTGACAATCTCAGGTCAAGATCTGTCTCTGCCATTGACTGGCTCTGTGGCTTCAGGCAAGGTGCATAAGCATTCTGAGCCCCACTTTTCTTATCCTTCAAAATGGGGCTACTGATACCTACTTGCAGGACTATGATAATATAAAAGTTGAATCCTATAAAAGAATCTAGTCTAATGTCTTGTACATATGTATTCAATAAATGCTTCCTTTGCTTTCCTTCTTCAGTCATTGGCCAGAGTACTTAACCCAATCTCGGCATGGCCTTTTATGTTTTAACAGGGCCTTATGGCCCAAAGAAAGATCGTATAGACCAAGATATCAGTTCTGGAAAATGACTACTTCTCCAAAAATAAAACTCTATTCCCTCAATTCCAATACCTTCTTTTGAGTAAAGAAAGCTAGTCCTGAGGGATGATGGGGAGAACTTTGGGCTTGAACAGTAGATGGGAGACACCAGGTGAGTGAGAGCCAGGCTAAGCTTACCTCCAACTAGAAAGAGTCCCTGAAGGGGCGAGAGGGAGCCAGGAGGGAAGAGATAAGTGCATGGACATCGTGGATCTCTGAAGAAGGGGCTTGTTTCGCCTTCAGTCGGGCTGAGCTCAGGGTAGAGTAGATGCCCCAGAAAAGCTGGGGAAAATGGAGAGATGGAACACGGTTGTCTTGTTTCCGACGTGGAACCCAGAGACCTCAGAAAGGAAACAGCTACCTAGTGTATGGGGAGGACCTCAAACAGTCCCTTAGAGATTCCCACAGCCTAGTGGGAGTAACAGTAGTGGAATAATTGAGTGGACTACAGAGGGACAGAAAAGTAGCTTCCAGTGGCCAGACCTCAAGGGGACTGCATGGATCTTTCACTGAAGAGCCAGAACATCCCACAAATGCCATCATGGATAGATGACAACCCAGAGCAGATAATGTCTCCCCAGCTCTGGAACTTGGATGGGACTTTCAGGAAGTGGGGGAGGGGAGGCAACTAAAAATTAAATTTAAATTTCTACCATCCAGCAAGAAGGGGTAGGGGAGGTTCTACAAAATGATACAGAGTTCAGCCAAACTGAGTTTTGTAACTGAGGTGTACATTCGTTGAACAACTAGTCTACTTCTGGGAGATCCAGTGAGAAGCAAGGGATATGTTTCCAGGAGAGGGAGGGGACCGGCAGATCATGATAGGAGTGGCTCTGGTGAACTGTGCTTTCCTCATCCCCCCCACACTGCCTCCCTGTGACTTTCTTACATCTACAGACCTTAGCAAACATGAGGCAAACTGAGGCTTGGGCTTGCACATTGGTGCTTGCCCTCTCTCTCTCTCACTGCTTTTGGAACCCATCTACCAAGCGAAGCCCAGGCTAGCCTTCTGGAGGTATGTGGCCCAGCTGACAGCCAGCACCAACACAAGTGAAGCGATTTCAGACCATCCAATCACAGAATGTTGCCACCACAGGACTGCAGC